>NW_020951860.1:360449-373117 GCF_900497805.2 Vombatus ursinus
TTGTGAGGTCTCAAGGAAACAGATCAGGAAAGCTTTAGAAGGCAATAGAGTTGAGAGGATAATACCTGCAGATACAGCCAACTCTTCTTTTTTTTTTTTGGCTAGGCCATGGGGTTAAGTGACTTGCCCAGGGTCACACAGCTAGTAAGTGTTATGTGTCTGAGGCTGGATTTGAATTCAGGTCCTCCTGACTCCAGTGCCGGTGCTCTATCCACTGCACCACCTAGCTGCCCCTACAGTCAACTCTTAATGGTCCTAGGACAGATGCTTCAGTGTGTGGATTATGGAGAATACAGGATTCTCTTCACCTCTTGCTATTTCTGGTGGTACTTTCTATTCCCTGTCAGAACTCTAATCAGTAGCCCTCCTAAAAGGCTTAGGAGGAATAGGGAAGAGAATAATTTTTAATCCCTGAGATCAGCTTCAGCAAACTGTTTAGCTGAATAGAGAAATTTAAAACCATTGACCAGCAAAAGATTTCAATTATACTTATCCCCCAGTGACAACCCATAACCATGGATGAGTTGAATAGCAAAGAGTGTCAAAAAAAGAAAAAAGAAAAAAGAGGAGAGGGTAAGACAGGAAATTATCTCCCTAACCCTATCACTACTATTATACCTATACCTGTAACTCCTTAGTCCTAAAATCTGAAATATATATTTCTGCCCCTGGCCACAACTTTCTTCATCACCTCTCCTACTCTTACCTGAAATGCCCTTCCTATCTCCTCTTTATCTAATTCCTGCCTTTACATCTAAGGCCCAGATAAAAAACAACCAAGGAATCTGCCCTCAAAGAACCTACATTCTACCAAATAGGGCATAGATATTACATATACATAGATAAGTATAATAAAAGATAAAGAGTGAAAATGGCAAAGGAGACATGAAGCAAAGAATATGCACTAAGATTAGGTAAGGAAAAGAGCATCAAAGTCTCAGGGACGGGAAATCAGGTTGTCCCTTAGTAGCAGTTTTCAGGGGCAGCTAGGTGGTGCAGTAGATAGAGCACCGGCACTAAAGTCAGGAGGACCTGAGTTCAAAACTGACCTCAGACCAAACACTTGACACTTACTAGCTGTGTGACCCTGGGCAAGTCCCTTAACCCCAATTGCCTAAAAAAAATTTTTTTTAAGTAAAAAAGTAGCCGTTTCCAAGGGATGGTTGCACAACCACTTGTCAGGAATGTCATACAGAGAGCTGTACTAGATGTTTTCTGAGGTTCCATCTGATTCTGAGATGCTGCATCCATAGGACATAGTAGGCATTTGGTAAATCTTGATGGAAAGTATAATGAGATACCAATTTTTACTTTCCCTGTATAAGGATCAATCCTTCACTTTCCCAGTAATTCTTCTCCCAGTACCTCCCCTTTTATTTCAAAGGAATAAAGAGACTTTAAGGGAAGAGTAGAGAGGAGAGAAGATGGTTTCCTCTCGTCCAAGAATTTATTTGGTGATGAAACATTCCAACTTGTGTCCTTCCATCCATCCATCCATCCATCCACCTAATCTAATCATGGGGACTGTAAAACCTCATAAACTCTATATATCTCTCTCTTAAAGACTCTATGAAGGAGAACTGAGGTAGGGAGATGGGGATGAGAGGAGCTAGAGAAGGAAGGCAGTAGTGGCTGAGTCAGGAACCCAGGTCTCCAGAGCTTTCTCCCCTCTGCCACGTTGATTTCACGCTGCTGGGATATATGGGATATGATTTAATTTCTTGTTATTTACTTCGGATTCTGTTTGAATTAAATATCCTAAGCTTTGCTATGATGTAACATGTTTCATTTGGTTTTGGTAGGTGGAAATGGGGTTTAGTGCACTGCGCCACCTAGGTGCCCCTACAGCCAACTCTTAATGGTCCTAGGACAGATGCTTCAGTGTGTGGATTATGGAGAATACAGGATTCTCTTAACCTCTTGCTCCCCAACTAGATTAAAAATCCCTCAAGGACACAGGCCATATCTTTTGTCTAGTAATTCTTTGTGTCCCCAGGATTTTTGTAGCTGTTAAGCAAAAAGAGGAGAATCAAAGAAAGGGAAGGACTCTGAAATTTCAGGATAGATACAACAATGTTAATGCATAAAGCAGAGATAGCAGAACCACTCAACTCTTGTTTTGTGGTGAAGGTCACAGGGACTGCTAGACCTCATAAACCCTGCATAGCTGCTCCCTATTCCTACAAGTTTCATGGAGTGGGGGGTGGGGAGGAGGGAGGAAAGACAGCATCATGAAGCAAGGAAAGCAAGGAAATGCATGGAGGGACGAAGAAACAGAGACAAGGCTGAGCTTTTGTAGGTAGACCAGTGCAAAGAATGTGGATTTAATGGAATGAAGGGAGAGGGGCCTTTTTTTGGTAAAATCTCTCTATCCATTCTGTCCCACTCCCCCCCCCCCAAAAAAAGGTTCTCCTCCCTTAAGTAGCTGAAGTCTTAATTTGCACTCAGTTCTTTCCTCTCCCACCAGGCATGAACAGGGGAGAAGGTCCAGTCCAGAAAAAAATGGTGCAGGACACCCCCAGGGTATTTTTTGCTGTGATTCTGGGGTGAAGTGGGATTGGGCGTGGTTAGAAAGCTCCTCCCTCCAAAAAGGGTACAGCAATTTTGCCTGCTCCCCTCTGCGGCCCTATCTAGGACAAGGCAGGAGGCTGAATACACAGGACTTTGAAAAACCAGCAGTGCATTCCAGGTCACAGTCTCAGTTGGTCTCTAGCAGTGGGACTCCAGTTCTGTGAGCCTAAGAAGTGCTGCCCGAGTAGTGGAGGGAGTAGGGGGTGCTGTACACAGTCGCTGGGGCAGGTCCTCTTCTGGACATATGAGCTGACGAACTCTCTGGAAGATAAAAGGTAGCGGCTATGAAAGGGTACGACATTAGCAGTGAGACACCCTGCCTCTCCTCTACATCAGGTTCAATCCTCTAATCTGGCAAACTCTTCTCTCAAAGTCCTCTCCAGACCTAAGCACACGCTCTGGCTTCACCCAACAAGTCTTCTGCCATATTCCTTAAACCCATCCTTATAACCACAGCTTTACTTCCTAGCTTGCCCAATGTAGACTCCTTGGAGGTTTTGTTGGAAATGTAATCTCAGAAATAAATGGCGTATCATGGTGGCCCCCAATAAACAAATATGAATTTATGCTGCATTTGGCAGGGACGTTGACATGCTGAAGCATACAAAGAGGATGATGAGGCAAAGAAATAGAATGTAAATCATGTGCATATTTAGGAAGAAGAGACTAGGGATAGCGACAGGGTGATGTATAATCACCATCTTCAAATTTCTAAGTGATTCTTTTCCAGAGCAGGTAGATGTTTGTTTTGTTTTGTTTTGTTTTGTTTTGTTTTGTTTTGCCTATCCCCATAACTAGAACTAATGGTTGGAAGTTATGGGAAGGTAGATTTCAGGTCAATATAAGGAAGAACTTCCTAACTATTACAAATAGCCAAAACTGAAATAGGTTGTCTTGGGGGACAATAACTTCCTCTTCACTGAAAGTGATCTAGAATGAGCTGGATAACTTGTCAAGGATGTTGAAGAGAGAGGATTCATATTTCTGATATGGATTGAACTATATGGCCTCTAAGGTCCCTTCCAATTATTAGCCTATCATCCCTTAATACCAGCATCTACTGATCTCACTGGCTGTGTTGTCACATGCTAATTCATGGCAGGCAGGCTTCCTACTAAGACAGTCAACATGACTCCACCCATTTTGCCTTCCACTCCACCCACAAACCTTCATGCTTCCTTAAATCCTAATCTAAGTTCCTTAGAGTGCACCCTGCCCACCTCCCCTAGCTTTACCCTTCCCTACCTCCCTCAGGGAGCCTTTGAGAGTTGTCAGTTTGTAACCACTCCAGGCTGGTATGCAGATCATGGAGGACAGTGCCAGGAGCCAGCCCAGAGCATCTCCCCACCATGGGTAAGTGTACTTTTTGTTGTAGGTCAGTGGGGTATACTTGGCCAGGGAGAAAAGGAAGGTAGCCTAAGAGTAAGGAATGGGAAAGGAAAGAGGTCAATGGAGGCAAAGCCCATGGATACTTACACATCACCCTCTACCCCCACTGCCACTCCCACCCCCCTCACCCCCCACCAATCCATCCATTCCCCCAACTTCTGCTCCCACCACAACCATTCTATGAACCTTCTCCACCCTCTGCCTGTCAATTCTCTCCCTGCTAATCATCGTCTCTCCTCACCTCTCCCCACCCCACCTCCTTCTATACTCTGTTAAAAAAAATTTACCTCCTCCTTGAAATATTTTCTGATTAATTTTTCCTTGACTCAAATTACACTATTATTCCATAGTCCACTTAACTCATGGTATCCATTGTTTATGCTACATTTATTTGTACTTGCTTAAATGTTAATGTTATATGAGTCATGAGTCAATCTTATCTATGAGTTTCTCAAGAGATTGTTGGTTATCTCCTCTTTCTCTGTATCTCACACCAGTTCAGGGCTCCACCCACAGGGGGTGCTAGACATGTACTATTAGCAGATTGAGGCAATGCAGACAAAATAAATATTGAATGAACCTCACACCCCTAGGTCCTTATTCTGGCTGTGTCACTAGGCACTGTGGCCTCAGACAATCTATGTGACTCTTCTTGTCCTCAGCTCCTTCCTTTTACTTATGACAGGAACTCCTCTGAGCCAAAAGCTTTGAGATCATCTGAAAAGTTGTTTCCTGGTAGGAATAATGTTCCCTCCTCAAACTGTTTCTATTTCTTGTGCCCTCAGCCCTTCAACCTGACTTGAGGTTTTCCTCAAGGGAAAACCTCTGAGTTTTTCTTCTTCCTCTGAGGTTTTCTTTTTTCTTTTTCTTTTTTGGTGAGGCAATTGAGGTTAAGTGACTTGCCCAGGGTCACACAGCTAGTAAATGTCAAGTATCTGAGGCCAGATTTGAACTCAGGTCCTCCTGACTCCAAGGCTGGAGTTCTACCCACTGCACCACCCAGCTGCCCCCGAGGTTTTCTTACTGTGCATACAGCTGGTGTGAGGAATATCCAGCAATATTTGATAACAGGCCATGGTCGATAGCCAATCATGTCTTCAATGTTATCATAGAATCTCTCAGCTCCTACAAGAAGATGGGAGGGACAAGAGGGGAAAGAGGGAGAAGTTGTTCATTTTTGCCTTTGCACTCAGTGGCGTCAGGGAAGGAGCTTCAGGATAGCAGGCTGGGAGCCATGCAAAGGGCCCCAAATATGGGAGATGTCGAGATAGTATAAAGCTATTACAACAAGAGGTAATGGGTCTAATCTACAGTAAGACCAACATAATTTAGATTTATAGCATAACTTTCTAACTTCCAAGGTGGTTAAAGAGGGCAGTTGAGGGAGTCTAGTTAGATTTCTTTCCTCAATGAATTTTGAGGAAAGGACAGAGATCTGTATCTTTAGGATAGTATAGAGGCTGAAGGTTGGATGAAATGATCCCTGGATTGGCCCTTCCAACCATGAGGAGTCCAGAATATCAATGACCTTGTCGGAAGGATTCTGGGGCAATGTGCTTATCAGCACATTTGCACTTGATGCCTGAGTTTTTCCTCAGTTGGGGAACCCTGGCTACTGAAGGGGTCCTTTGAGTCACTCACCATATACCCAGGCCACACAGAGTGTCTCAAAGATGGCTACAAATAAGAGGCACATGCCGCTGGCTGCATAGTAGTCAAACAGCTGAAACACGTACATTCCACCCTGGCAAAGAAGAAATAGAGGAGAGGGACTTCTGGGGGACCTGTCCACCTCCGTGCCCATAGGACATCCTTTAACTCAGTCTATTTCAGTCCAGACGCATAAAAACAGACACACTCTTCCCTTTCGGTGGACTCAGGTTAGGAGAGGTCACCACTACCATCATATAGTCATTTAGCCAGGGTCAGGTTACAGCTGAAAGCGTCTGAACATTTGCCTGGATATTCTAAGGGCCAGCTGGTTCTTTTCTTTCTGAGGAGCAGTTGACATACAGAAAATCCCTCTTCATTATCAATGGATCATAGATTTAAAGCTGGAATGTACCTTAGAGGCCCTCAATTAAGGAGTGCCAAGACACATCTATTTCCTACTTCCTTAGATCATCACATAGAATAAAACAGTTCCTGCTTCCCTTGAAGCTTGATTTGGGTAAAAAGGGTGAGACTTTGCCAGTGGCCCCAGCTCTGAAGCCCTCTATCTCCACGACCAGTGAAGTGAGCTCTCTCTAACCAAATTTCTTGCCAGGTCTGATATTCAGGCTTTCTTCTTCTAGGATCACCCAAGCCATCCCCTTTTACTACATTTCTCGGACTACCATGACAGCCTATGGTATAACCTTTACTTTGCATTTCTCCAAGATAAAGAAAAAGAAGCAATGGTGCCCCATGCTGGAAAGACCTGATACTCTCAGAATTTGCCCCATCTGTTTGGTGAGGTTTGCCCTTCCCTGGGGTCTGACCTAGTGCATTCCGCCCTGTAGCTCCATTGGCCTCTCACCTCAGTGAGCATGATCAGCCCGATGAGGTAGGACAGGACAGAAATCACCAGGATAAGGGTTTCCCGGCGGTTCTTCTTTCGAAGTTTGTTGGGGTACATGTCCACCAAGGCTGTCACCAGGCTCTCCACACACACAAACTAGAGGGTAGGGCAAAAGAATTAGAGAGGAGGACCACTTAAGATAAGTTTCATCAGCCCATCCTGTCCCCAGGGTTAGCCAACTCCCTACTCCTCAAGCAGGACTCCCAGCATCTTCTTCACATGAATTGACCTTGCCTCATTAAGGCCCAGCCTCATATCCAAAGATCCTAGTGCTACTGGGGAGGGACACTGCACTTTTGATGTTCTCTCTTCCATTCTCCAATTCGAGTTTCTGCAGAAAGTTCTCTCCTCCCACGCCCTTCCACTTCTCCCTTTTACTTCCCTCCATCCACCCACGCATCTACTCACATGCTTGCTCTCTCCTCTCTCTCTCTCTTTCTCTCTCTCTTCTTTCTCTTTCTCTCCTTCTCTCTCTTTGTCTCTCTCTGTCTCTGTGTAACATACACATGCACACACACACACACACACACACACACACACATACCTGTCAGTCTTCAGGTGGGAGGTAATGAACTATATATACCTGGCTATCCAGCCCAAGCAGCACAACCATGAGGAAGAAACAACATGCCCAAAGAGGAGAGAAGGGCAGCATCACCACAGCCCTGGGGTATGCGATGAATGCCAATCCAGGGCCTATAGCAAGAAGAAAAATAAAAGAGTCTAGTCCTGGGTAAGGGTTAAGAGAAGAGAAAGGACAGGATACTCAACTCCAAAAAATCAAAATCAGTATATGTGGATATGGGCACAACCTGTCCCCTCCAAATCTGCACCATCCCAGAGAAGGAGGCAGTGTGGCTTAGTGAGGGAAGGAGTCTGATTTGGAATTATGAATCTGCCACAGGTGTGACCTTTTACAATCCACTACTTCTCTTGGCCTCAGTTTTCCAATCTGTTAAATGAAAGGATTGGACTCTATGGCCTCTGCAAACCCCTCCCACCCTAATTCTGAGACCCTACCACATTCCCACCTCCCACAATCCCCAGCTTCTGCCCCTACAACTAAAGTACTAGATAGAAGATAGAGAATCAGAGCTAAAAAGGGACTTTTTTTTAGTGAGTATCTTACTAATCTAACCCCCCTCATTTGACAAGAAAGGAAAACTGAGACCCAAAGAGATCAAGTAACTAGAGTTGTAACAACACAATAGCTGCCCATGGCAACACTAGGACCTGGGTTCTCCCAGGTCTTCTGACTCCCAGGCCACTACTCTTTCCACTACAGTACATGGCCTTAGTAGTCTATGTGTATGTAAGATAGCCCCGCCTACACATCATCTCTATGTACATGATTCTCAAATCTGTTTGTCCAGCCCTAATCTCCAAACCTCACCTCTCCATTAACTAATGGACATCTCCAACTGGATATCTCATGGCAGATCCAAAACTGAACTCAATTGTCTTTCTCCCAAATCCTCCCCTCTTCCAAACTATTACTGTTGAGGGCAACACCATCCCCCTGGTCATGCAGGCTTGAAGCATAGGAGTCCTTCTGAACTCCTCAATCTCACCCCCCCCAACCAAATACACAGACAGTGGCCAAGTCCTATCATTTCTACCTCCACCTCTCTCCTAGATGCCCCCTTCTCTCCTCTGACACGGCCACCACCCTGGGGCAGCCCTTGTCATCTTATGCCTGGACTATTACAAGAGCAAGCTGGTTGTCTCAAAGCTCTACTCACTTCAGTCCATCCTCCATTCAGCTGTCAAATTGATCTTCCTAAAGCACAGGCCAATAATGCCATCCCCTCCAACTCTAGGGGTTCCCTATCACCTCCAGGATCAAATATAAAATCCTATTTGGCTATTAAAATTCTCTACCATAAAATGGCCCCTTTCTACCTTTCTTATATCTTGCACCTGATACTCCAGATCTCAAATCCAGGCATTTTCACTGGCTTCTCTCCATGCCTGGAATTGTCTCCCTCCTTTACCTATGCCTTCTGACTTCCCTGGCTTTGGTCAAGTCTTTGCTAAAGTCCCACCTTCTGCCTCTCCCAGTCTTCCTTAATGTTAATGCCTCCCCTCTGAGAAACGTCTCCAATTTATCCTTTAGATATCATTTTATTTTGTGTCCTCTCTTAGTCTTGAAACTCCTGGAGAGCAGAGACTATTGTTTTGCACTTTTTAGGGGGTCTTTTTTTATATCCCCAGCACTTATCACTGTGCTTAGCACACAGTAGGCACTTAATAAGTGCTCTGTTGACTGCACACCCTCTGGACTGCCCTTTGGTCTCCCCTAAACCTCACGCTAATATTCCTCAACTTCCCTCCACTTAGAGATGGCTGGACTACATTATCTCCAATATGGCAGCATTGAGACTTCCACAGGAAAATCCCAACTGGCAAGCACACTGCTGGTATCAGGGCTAGCCCCACTTCAGTGCTCGGGCATTCCCTCTGCCACAACCAGGACGGTGCCACTCACCTGACTCGGCCACCTCAGATATGGGCACCCCCTGCTCCTGAGACATGAAGCCCAGAATGGAGAAGATAGCAAAACCAGCCACAAAGCTGGTGCCACTGTTCAGGAAGCAGAGTGAGATGCAGTCCCTGGGGGAAGGGAAGAGACAGAAGTAGGACAAGCCCAGCTAATCACCTTCCTGAAAAAGTCAAACACCTAATCACCTTCAAACATCACCTCGAGGGTAGGGACTTGCCCACTGTCTTGATTTATTTGGGGGAGGGGGAGCTATTGGCAGGGCCTTGCACATGTTAGCTACTTAATAAGAGCTTGTTAAACTGAACTAAAGGAATCAATTATAAAAAAATAGTCCCTTCAATACCCAAGTGCCACCTCCTCCAGGAAGCCTTCCCTGACCCTCACAATGGAAGTAATCCCTCTCCTCATATCTCTTGCAGTGCTTTGCACTGCTCCAAATGTGCTTAGATTTTATTTTAAATCATAGTTATTTGAGCATAGGCCATGTTTTGCATGACAAAATAATTCATCATCTAGCAGCCAACTGGTTGTTGATGAAGTAGAACAAGGGTTCTGAACTTTTTTTTGTGTCCTAGAACTGGTGAAACCTATGAAATGTATAAAACGAAATACATCGAATTACAAGGTAAACCAATTGTGTTGAAATACGATTATCAATTTTTTTAAATGTTCACAGACCCCAAATTAAAATCCTCAGATGGGAATATGAGACATCTGCTAGACAGGATTGATGAGAGACTCAAAATGAATCAGACAGAATGAGGTAGAGGTGAGTTGCCATCTTCACTAGTTAAGGGTTTGTCCACACTCATGCTTTCTTAGATCCATCCAAGTAAGAAAATAGATCATAGAATTTAGACCTGGAGCAGACCTCAGAGGTCATCTGTTCCGAACCCCTCTTTTGACAGGTGAGGAAAATGAGTCTCAAAGAGGGGAAATCATTCCTCAAGGTTACAGAAGTGATGAGCAGAGTCAAGATCAGAAACTGTGCCCAGCATAGAGTCTAGTATATAATAAATGCTTAATAAATGCTTTTTTGTTTTTTAGGCAGGGGTTGTTTTTTTGTTTTTGTTTCTGCTAGGCAATGGGGTTAAGTGACTTGCCCAGGGTCACACAGCTAGTAAATGTTATGTGTCTGAGGTCGGATTTGAACTCAGGTCCTCCTGAATCCAGGGCCGGTGGTCTATCCACTGCACCACCTAGCTGTCCCTAACTGCCTTCTTTTAAAAGGCGCACTGACCCCTGCAAGCTGTGCTGCTCTTTCAGTCCTGTGGGTTCTCAGATCTTAATGACCACCTCACCCTGAAGAGGGCTTGTTTTACTTCACCACATAGCTAGAATAAGTTGAAAGAAGACTGGGGAAATTTTAGTAAATCGGTAGATTCTTTCAAATTTTCCTTGGCATGGTACAGAGGGACAGTTCTGTTATATTCAAAAAACACTTATTAAACTCCTACTGCGTACAATGTAGTGGCTAGAGAGTGGCTTCACAATCAGAAAGACCTAGTTTCAAGGCCTGCTTCTGACATACACTGGCTATTTGACCCTACAAATCACTTAATCTCTCAGTGCCCCAAGCAGCCCTCAGTTACAAATTGCTGGACAGATGCTGATCTAGAATAGGCAAAGGGATTTCTCTAACTTTCCCTAAACCATGAAATCACAGGTCTACAGCCCAAATGCGTCAGCACCAAAAATATATAAAGCATCGAACAGGCATAAACCAAAAATTGAATTCAGATTTTAGATAACCAGCTATCATTCAACTCAACAGGTCTTTGACCTCTACTCCAAAGTCTTCTCCCTATTTTGCTGCATAGATGAGTGAGTCCAATAAAACCATTTTAAAGTAGTTCATTTAACTTTGGGATGGCAGGCACAACTCTTTTTGTTTGTGTTGACCAGTACATCATCATGCAAAAGTTTAGAAGGGTTTGGTGTTGTTTTATTCTTTAAATTATCTTTCATTATCAGTGGTACTTAGGTAAAACGGCACTGTGAGAGGCACAAAAATGAGTTACACCTAGTCCCTACCCTCAGGAAGCTTACAATCTAATCATGGGAATAAGTCAATAATACCTCTCTAGCACATGTTAGACTATAATAAGAGGACAGGAGAAGTTAAATAGAGAAGGTTAAGAGATTAAGGGAGAGAAGGAATCTCGTTTCATTCATGGTAGGGAGGTGGGGAGAGACAGAGGTAATAGAGAGACAAAATATGTCCAGAGACTCACTTCCCAAGTTACCTGTAGCAATTGTTGTGGTATTTGTTGTAGCTGCCCAAGGCTGTCAGACACCCCAGACAGATGGCATAAGAGAAGAAGATCTGGGTGCCTGCATCCATCCACACCTGCAATGAAAGGCCAGCAAAGCTAAGCGATGCCTACTAGGTGAGGAACTTGGCTCTACAACTGCACACAGAGATATTATGGAGCCTTAATAAACAAAGTACTAGTAGGATGAGAAACTGGCTGATGAGGAACAGAAAACCCCGCCTGCACATGATGAGTCCTTGGCTTCTGTTTTCCAGAGCCAATATGTTGGACAGTGCCCAAAGAAAGTGCAATTGGTAGTGGACCAGGATCAGAATTTCCTGGAGACTCAGGCAGGGGGAAGGGGAAGACTTGGGGTATACTCTAAAACAAAGATTAATCTGTTTCAGAGCAATTTCCAGGAACTAGGCCATAGCTCTGAATGTGGCTGGGGGTTTCCTGGTTTCTCCTAATCTAATCTCTTATGGGAGGAATAAGGGGAAAGCTCCAGGCAGAAAGAGATAAGTCATCACATAATCATAAGAGTTGGATCTACCAAAATATGCTTAATATAAATGGATAAGTAGAGCCTATGTCAGATTGCATGCCACCTTGGGATAGGGGAGGAAAAGAAAGGGAAGAAAATTTAAAACTCAAAATCTTATGGAAGTGAATATTGAAAACTAAAAATTAATTAATTAATTATTTTTTAAAAAATTGGATGTACTTCCCTCCCTTCTTTGCAGAGGAAGAGGACTATGGCTATGGAACATTGCATATACTGTAGCACTCAATCTATTGGCTTTGCTGAACTGCTTTTTAAATAAAAGTACTTTGTGACAAAGAATGGCTTACTTGTTAGGGCAGAAGGGAGGGAAGGGAGGGGTGCATTTGGAAATAGAAGCAATATGAAAACAAAAATATCAATTTTTTTAAAGAATATTAGAACTGGAGGGAATTGAGATCATTATACCTGTCCCTCCCAACTCCTAGTTCCTGGGAAAATGTTGTACCTTACCTCCATCCACATTTTGTCTGACCAGGGCTAAGCTGACCAACTGGGAAGGGTTTCAGGCAGAAACTCTGGGGATATTGCTCCTAAAAATAACCTCACATTTCTGTAGCATTTCAAGTTGATAATTATGTACTTTCTTCACAACAAGTGTTTGTTATTATCCTCTTCTTACAGAGAAGGAAACCAATCACTATCATCATCATCATCATCATCACTAACATTTATATGGTGTTTTAAGATTTGTAATTTTTTTATACCTATTGTGTTATTTGAGTCTCACAACAACCCTGTGAGGTAGGTGCTATTATTATCCCCATTTACAGGTGAGAATACTGGGACTGAGAAAAGTTAAGATGATTTACCCAGCCACATAGCTAG
>NW_020951860.1:373517-520802 GCF_900497805.2 Vombatus ursinus
GAGTCAAGGAAATGGACAAGATTTTGAATGTAAAGGGGATGGAGGGATAGGGGAAAGAGGCTGTTGGGGGATGCAGGGAGGGAGGAGAGGAATAGTCCTCTAAATAAACATTGGGTATTATTGTTATTGTTATTATCTCAGCTGGCTGGCACAGCCTGTGCATGTTATGATTCAGCTTTAACAGCTAGAAAAACATCCCCAAGAGTGTGTAGATCCTGAAAAACAGGACTAAGCAATCCTACAGCCTTGCAGGAGACTGGGGTCCTGTTGCTACACGGACCCTCCCCCAGGCACTTCCTGACTTCAGAGGATTTCAGTTCTCAGCCTGAATGTTTCCCTACACTATGACAGCCCAGGACTACCCTATTACAAAAATCTATTACCCTATTACAAACTGTTAACTCAAATGACTGAAGAGTATACAGTATATTCAAATCACCCCAGACCCTGCCCCTTAATCCAACTTTGTCTTCCCCTAGGCCCTGGATTACAGTAAAGTTCCCCAAGTATATATACTTGTTTCCATTCGCCAGTAATTAATTCCCACTTCTTATCCCTTTTCCCACATCAAAGCTGCCCAATCTTTGTTTTTTCCCATGTCGGCTCCACTATGTAATGTTAACCAGCACCCATAGGTTTCCTACCCTCTTCTCTCCCAAACCCAACAAAATGTCCCTTAAACCCTTCTGGCTTGACTTTAAAAAATTTTTTGTTGGGTTCTACCCAGCCTTTTATTTGTACCACTGTAACACCTGATAGGTAGTATCAGTAGGTACTCCTGGGCATCCTACTTATTCTCATCCCTGTGGAAATGAGCCACAAAAGAGCCAGAGAAGGTGGTGAGATGATCATGGCTCTAGTCTATTGTGCCTTCTGCTCACCCTGAAGGTCCTTCACTGGTTCATGCTGGGTTCTCAGGGCCAGAAGTTGCTGCTAGGGAAGAGAAAGATCAAAGACTGGAGTTACAGATGGGCAAGGAGTCAGGACTGAAAAGGAGCTAGAACCAACATGGGTATGATTTAGGAACACTGAATAAGTACAATAACTAAAGATTTCAATGTGGGATGAGGTAAGAAAGGGGATCTTTGGATTAATTTTGAATGGTAAGGGAGAAAAAAGTAGGAATGAATGGAGAAGAAATCTTGGCCATGGTAAAGCTCTCTGATAAACTTGAAACTCCACAAAACTGAGTCTGATGCTAAAGATTTTAAAAGTGGAGCAAGGAAAGTTAGAGGATAAGTAGCCTTAGAAATACCAAAGACAGTTTGCATACTCCTTCATGACACTTTGAAATACTTTTATCTTCTAAAAATCTTTCCATCAGATCTAAGAGTTCTCCCCAGGATAATCCTCTTGGCTCAAGAAACAAGCTTGACCAGAGGTCTCTGGTGTTGATATCAGAATCTTAGGCAGAGTTTCCAGGGCTCAAGACATTGCCATTCCCTCCCCAGGCCTAAAAGTTTAGCATGAGGGTTTCCTAGAAGATACCAGAGAGGTTTCTGATTACCTTCTGAAATAGTCTGAATGTTGCCTGTCTAGAAGCAGCTCCCAGGGGAGGAAAGAACCAAGAAAAATCATGCCGTTACAGTTCCCCACACATGTAAGGATCTAAGATAAGACAAGTTGTTAGGGAACGAGAGACCCAAGAAGAGAGCCAGAGTTCAGAGTTCAAGGCTCAGGTCCAGCCCTTGTGACAAGGGGCCCCCTCACTGTGTTCCCGTGTTCTTGGCAAGCTGTCAACCCTCTGCACAGCTGCCTGATGATGCACTTACTAGAACAGTGGACAGAACTGGGGATTAGGAGAGCATGGAGCAAACTGTTCTGGGGGTCCCTGCCCCCCATATATACAGAGGCTCCCCATTTCCACCAGAGGATACCGGTTTCTGAAGCAAAAACCTTGCCAGCTGGAATGGAGATCCTCCAGTGAAACTTCAAGGGATAGCCTTTGAGTTTAGGGGACAGAGGAGGGGAGGGATATCTAACAGTAATAACATCACTGTGAGTATTATTATTGCTGATGTTTACCAGGTACTTTACATGCATTATTTCATTTGAGCCTCCCAATGCCTGGAAGCAGCTAGCATAAATATTATTATGTGCATTTTACAGGCGAAAACACAGAGCCCCAGAACAGTTAAAGGACTTTGAAGTGGTGGAGCCAGGAATTCCAATCCAGATCTTCTGACTCCAAAATGCAGGTATCCATTATTAGATTAGAGGCAGACAGATGGCTCAGTGGATAGAGCACTGGGCCCAGAGTCAGAAAGACTGGAGTTCAAATCTGGCCTCAGACACTCACTAGCTGTGTGACTCTGGGCAAGTCACTTAACCTCTGCTTGCCTAGCAGGCTCAAGCATTAGGCTTGCAGTTAGTAAGACCTGAGTTCAAATATGGCCTCAGACACTTATTAGCTATGTGACCCTGGGCAAGTCACTTAAGTTTGCCTTAATCCATTGGAGAAGGAAATGGTAAACCACTCTAGTATCTTTGCCAAGAAAACCCCATGGACAATATTGGTATGTTATAGTTCACAGGGTCACAAAGAGCTGGACATGACTGAACAACTGACCAACAAAATTAAATTCGGGAAAAATTATCTGAAAGAAAAGAGAGAAATCCTTCAAAGACACATGTGGTCCTGAGGTGAAGCAACTTATGTATTTGTTTTGTTTTTTGCTAGGTAAGGGCATAAGCCCAGGGTCACATGGCTAGTAAGTGTCAAGTGTCTGAGGCCAGATTTGAACTCAGGTCTTCCTGACTCCAAGGCCAGTACTCTATCCACTGTGCATAAGCTGCCCTGCAACTTATACTTCTTTGAGCAAGGAAATCCTGTTTCTTTCCCTTGAGCAAGTCAGTCTCACTCTCTAAGCTATATAGCACATAATTCATAGATAATGTAAAAATTTATCTTTTTTACAATAGCTTTACTCTTTTCTCCATCAAAGCTGTCACTAGAACTACTTGCAAAGAGCAAAAAGGGTTGATTTGAAGCAATTGGGTACGATGAGAAAGGCATTATGATGACGGTCTAGACATCTGGGTAACTTTGAGTAAGTCACTTTACTCCCCAAAGGCTCTGTTTGTTCTGTCATCTATGAAATGAAAGGCCTGTACAAGGGTCCTTTTCAGTCTAACATTCTGCAATTCTAGGAGTTTCCCTATCTCCATCTTTATTTATTTTATCTCAAAAAAAAGTGGAATAAACAAGAAGGTGACAGCATGAGTGAAGTAGAACATGGAATGATCAAGGCATCAGATAATTATCCTCAGAAAAAAAAGAAAAGTCAGTTGTACCTGAGACTCTAATAATTACTTACCTGTGTTAAAAAGCTGAGTGCTATGCAACTACCCAAGACAGAATGAGTTTAGGAAGACAGCTCAGACTCCAGTGGGAAGTGCTAATCTAGCATAGGATTCAGCAATCACTTTAGCTTTGAATGCCATCAGTGCAGCTAGGAACCAAGAGATAATCTATACCTCAAATGGGTTAATCATTTCCATTCCCTGGGACTCAGTTTTTCCCAGATGTAAAATGTGAGAGAAGGCTCTTTGGGATATCCATTTCAAAATTGTTAGGATAACATGAGACAGTGGATGTGAAAATATCTAAGGATCCGTGGACCTTACCATTTGCCCTGCTGCTAAACCCTTAGGACTCCTGGACTTATTCACCTATTCTGCAGCTCAACTTTTATATGTTTTCTCCCCTAATTAGAATCTAAGCTCCTTGAGAACAGGGATTATCTAGCTTTTGCTATTTGTATACCTAGCATTTAGCACAGTACTTGGCACTTGATAAATGCTTTTCCAAAGCAAAAGCACTAATAAAAGGCATTGATATGAAAATGGTAATAACTAATATTTATATAAGTGCTTTAAGATTTTCCAAGTACTTTATATACTTTATCTCATTTAAGTTTCACAGCAACCCAACGAGGTAAGCATTAATATGCCCTTTTTATGGATGAGGAAACAGAGGCTTGGAGAGGCAAAGTGAATTGCCTGTGGTCCCACAGCAAGAGGTAGGATTTGAACTCAGCTCTTCCTAACTCTAAGTCCAACACTCTATTCACTGTATCATGCCATCTCTGATGCTTCAGCATGGCATGGATACAACTTTAGGTTCTCTCTTGAAGTCTTGGCCACGTGGATCTAGCTCTGGCCCATTCTGACCAATGCAAAGGGCAAATACAATAAGAGACTTTGCTTTCCCCTTTCCTTCCCCAGACTCCAGTCTCCCTCAACCCCATTTGGCCAGACAGGGGAGAAGAATGACATAATGAAATAATGTACAGAATGAGGTCAAACATAACATAACACGTTACCACTTGGATGAACTGGGAGTAACCAACCACAAGACTTTAAGTGAGATGCATGATTATCAAATCCTACCACATTCTGTCACAGTATCCTAAAACCCACATGGCCCCACCACCCGCTCTGCTGCTATGTCCTCCAGATACCCAGGCATCATCATCTGAGCTGATTGTATAAGTAAAGTCCCTCAGACTTTGCCATCTACCCAGCTACAGCCTCTTAGACTGTCTGGCCTTTCCATCTGCCTTACAGATGAACTCTTCTATATATGTTGTTTCCCTTGGTTAAAGAATGAGCCCCTTAAGAAAAAGAACTGTCTCATTCATTCATATAGACATATATACATATGTATGTAGCACAGTAGTTGGCACATAGAAATCACTTAAGTGTTTTTTCATCCTTTCAAATTATAGAATCATAACATTTAGAGCTGGAAGGGACCTGGGAGATCATCTAGTCCAGGGGTGGGGAACCTGCAGCCTCGAGGCGACATGTAGCCCTGTAGGTCCTCAAGTGCAACCCTTTGAATCCAAACCTTAGTCAAAAGGCCACACTTGAAGACCTATAAGGCCATATGTGGCCTCGAGGCCACAGGTTCCCCACCCCTGAGTCCATTCCTCCCATTTTATAGATGAGGAAAATAAGGCCAAGAAGTGAAACCATTTGCCCAAATTTACACAGGTCAGAGCTAGGATTTGAACCCGAGTCCTCTGATTCCAAATGCAGAGCATAACGTACATTGTCAGAGGGATAACCATGAGGCAATAGAAACTTTGGGCCATCACAATACATGAGAACCATCTATTAAGGCCCAGAAGGGTTCTGATTTGCCTCAGTGGGGAAGACAGATTGACAAGATCGCAGATCCTTAAAGTATTATCATTAGTATCCCTCTCCTAGTTCTGTATCCTCTGCCCTGAGAAGAAAGGGGGACAGAGGAGATGCCATTCTTTCTGCCCATGTGGGTTACCTGATCTCAGCTCCCTGGTTGAGTGTTTCAAAGTGAAGATAAGAGACCACAGGCGCCAAGCTGCCAGTTGGAAATGTCACACTCCCAGGGAGGTGCCAACTAGATTCAGTTATGGCTCTGGTACAGGCACCCTGCAAGGAGCTACTCTTTCTGCCTATTACAAAGACTTGGCTCTGAATTGAGGTCAAACAACGAACATAAATTCAGCACTGAGCTGGGGCCACGGGTGGGGTGCTAGACTGGGAAAGCTTACGTTAAATCTCTTAGGAAAAGTTGACCCCTCTCTGTTTACACCCTTGATCTCATCCTTCCTGTCTCCCCTGAGAACTTACTCCTTTGAGCTCTCTTCCTATCATCTAAAACAGTTCTCTCCAAGGTTACCAGCATTCTCCTGCTAAATGCAGTGGCCTCTTTTCAGTCCTCATCATTCTTCAGATCTCTTCAGCTTTTGTCACTGTTGACTGCTCCATCCTCCTAAGCATCCCTCCCTGGCTTTTCATGACATTGCTCTCTCCTGATTCTCTTCCTACCCATCTGGTTCCTCCTTCTCACTCTCATTTCCTAAATCATCTTCCTATTACTCTGTGTGTGAGTTTAACCCCCCAAGACTCTGTCCTGGGCCATTTTCTCTTCTGCCTACAGTCTTTCAGTGATCTCATCAGATCATCTCTCTCCAGAGTTCTGATCCCACATCACCAAATGCCTGCCCCATGAGTATCTCCAACTGAATGTGTCTCATCATCAAACAGAACACATCATCTTCTCACCAAAACCTACCCCTTTTCCTAGATTTCATATTTCTATCAAGGACACCACCATTCTTCCAGTCATCCGGGTTTGAAATCTACTAGTCATCTTTGACTCTTCACCCTTCTTTGTTCCACACATTCAAAGAGTTGTTAAGATCTGGTGGTTCTATTTTTCTAATATTTTTGATATTCACTCCTTTCTCTACAGTCACAAAGCCAGAACCCTAGCTAGCTAACAATGATGATAAGTAGGAGGAGGAGGAGGAGGAGGATATTAGTTAGCATTGATATAGCATTTTAAGGTTTGCAAAGCACTTTACAAAATATCTCATTTTATCCCCACACTAACTCTGGAAGGTAGATGCTATTAGGCAGGCAGAGGTTAAGTAATTTGCCCAGGTTCATACAGCTAGTAAGTGTCTGGGATAAAATTTGAACTCAGGTCTTCTTGCCTGTAGGTCCATCCAGGTCTACCTATTACACCCCCTAGCTGCCTCTAATTCAAGTTCTCATCAACTCTTCTCCGGGCTATTACAACAACCTCCTAATTGGTCTCCCTGACTTGTTTCTCCTCTTTCCAGTTCAGCCTCCACAATGCCAAATTGCTATTCCTATAGCACAGGTCTGACTATAAGACTTCCCTGCTCAAAATCTCTACCGTCTCTGGGATAATATAATAATCTCCTCGATCTAGCACTTAAAGACCTTTACAATCTGTCCCCAACCTATCTTTCTAGTCTTGTACATTACTGTCCTTCATGCATTCTACATTCTAGTCAAACTGGATTAATTGCTATCCTCCTGAACATGGCATTCTATCTCCCACCTTTATGCCTTTGCATCTGTTGACTTCCCAAGTCTAGAATGCTTGCCTTCCTCACTTCTGCCAAGGAGAATTCCTACTTCCTACAAAGTACAGCTCAGGCTTGTTGTGGTTCTGTGTGTGGTTTGTCCTTCGTTCACAAAGAGGACCATGATGTCAAGGAGATGATGACATAACTTGCAATTGACTTTGATTTGAGTGAGGGAGGGCTGTGCAAGGACTTCAGAGTCATCTGGGTCCTGTGGCCAGATATGGATCAGGATGACTGGAGATGGCTCAGGATGTAGTGGGAGACCTTGGCCTTTTTAAGCCAAGATCTTTTCAGGTTCTTACTTTGAGTGAAGCAATGCCCATTCTGTGAATAGGCCTCTTTAAGGAGTGAGTCAAGGGAGGCCCCTTTAATAAAAAAAAAAAATCAAACTGGGAGGGGAAGATCCTCAGGGTTGCTGACCAAAAGAGAAACCTTTACCATTTACATTCACTCTGTACCTGTAGGGCCCAAAAAAATAACCATTAAGTGATGCTTGGGCAGGGACCTATTGTTGTCCAATCCATGACATTTAGAGTGAATTGGGTTTAAGGCTTGGTCTTTAAAGGAAATCTAGCCAGTAGACTCCAAGCTAACTAGGTAGCTTTCAGTCATCAAAATTTACCAGGAGAAGAGAGGAGAGGGAAAAGGAGGGGAGGGAAGGGGAGGAGAGGAGAGGAGAGGAGATGCCCAACTGGAACTGGCCAGCTGGGTCCCCATTCAAGCAGCTTGGACTACTCACAGGTTGTGGTTTGTCCTTCATTCTTGAAGAGGACCATGACATCAGGGAGATGGTGACATGACTTGCAGTTGACTTTGATTTGAGTGAGGGAGGGCTGTGCATAACTCAGCCACCGCCTCCTGTAAGAGGCCTTTCCTGATTCCCCCCTTCCCAAATAGTTAGTACCCTCCCCACTTCCTGTTTGACATCTCTGTTTTGATAACCCATCAGCATCTCCATCTCAACATTTCCAGATTATAACTCATTTTATCCTTTTAATTTGTCCTTCCTACAATTTCTTCTGTTTCTGTTGAGGACACCACCATCCTTCTAGTCACCTATGTTCACAACTTTTGAGTCATCCTTGACCATCTCCCTCATCCAATCAGGTGGCAAGAATGATCATTTCTACCACCCCAGCATTTCTTGTTCTCTTCTCTCTACCCACATTATACCCTTCTAGTTCAAGCTCTTATTACTTCTCACTCATACGACAGTAATAGTCTCTTTATTAGTATCCCTACTGCCATGATCTTCACTCTCTCATCTATCTTCCTCATGGTTGCCAAACCAGTCTTCCTAAAGCACAGGATTTCAGAATGCCATTCTCTTGCTCAAAAAAATTTCAGTGGCTCTCTATTGCTTCTAGAATGAAATACTGGTTCCTCATGAGGATTTCCTGACACTTTAGGCTTCCACAATTTCCCTTCTACCTTTCTAGACTTATTTAATATTTCTCCTTTTGACCAAATGGACCTACTGTCATTCCCCAAATTTATCATTCCATTTCCTGTTTTCCTACCTTTCCACAGGCTGTCTAGCATTCCAAGAAAGTATTCTTCTTCACTTTCACCTCTTTGAACCCTCAGCTTCCTTCAGATCTCAGTTCAGGTACCAAGCCCTCAATGAAGTCTTTCTTGATCACCTCAAACACTACTCTTCCTACTCAAGGTAGAGTGCCATCTTCTTGAAAGCAGGCTCTGGTTTTTGTTTTGTTTCTTTGTATGCCCAGCACCTAGCATAAACGCTTGCACATAGTTTGCACTTTTCTTGAATTAAATTGAAATGACTCCCAAAAGCCTTCTTTCTGATGTTCTTGAAGTATTTGGATGGTTCATGTCAATTGCACTGCATACAGCTAGCTTGGAAGGTGATTAGATGTGGGTAGCAAGAAAAAATGATAAAGGTGATTTCCTGCAACAATAAATTAATCACAGCTGCCCCTCACTAAAATCCAATTCATTTGCAAGTCATGACATCTGCTTCCTGACGTCATAGTCCTCGCTGAGAAGGAAGGACAAATAACAACCTGTGAGTAGTAATAGCTGCCCCACTGGGGATCCAACTGGCCGGTTCCAGTTGGGCAACTCAGCGCCTACCCACTTTCCTTCCTTCCTTCCTTCCTTCCTTCTTCTTCCTCTGTCTCTTCCACATAGTGAATCATACCCTTACCTCCGGGTACTCTGCCCAAAGGAATATAAATGTTGATTGCTGAAACCTAGCAAGATAAGTTGGGGTTTATGGGCTAGATTTCTTTTTTACGGACTATGCCTTAAACCCAAATCACTCTAGCTCTCACTGATTGGCCAACAATAGCTCTCAGTCCAAGCCTCAGCTTCGTCATTGTTTAGATTCTGATGGCTCAGAGTGAATGTAAATAACAATTGTTTCTGTTTTGGCCAGAAACTCAGAGGGTCTTCCCCTCCCAGATTGATTTTATTTTGTTTTACTAGGTAAAAGAGGCCATTCTTTGCCTCATTTTTACCTAGCCTTAATCACTGAACAGGCTTTGCCTCAGACAAACTGAGACCTGGGAAGACGTTAGCTTAAAAAAGGGCTAAGTCCCCCACTTTGTCCAGGGCTATCTCCAATTGTCCTGATTTATATCTTGCCAAGAGACCCAGAGAGAGGAGAGAGTGAGGCTGGTGACTTTGGACAGCCCTCCCTCACTTAAATCCAATTCACTTGCAAGTCATGACATCTCCTTCCAGATGTCATGGTCCTCTTCGAGAACAGAGGACAAACAACAATAACACCAAATTAATCCGTGTTATTCATTGAGCGATTGCTCTCAGTGAATGGGAGTAACACTGTAACACTGTACTAGATGCAGTAGGTGTTACAAAGTGTAAGGACATAGCCCCCAGCTGTCAGTCAGCCTCAAAGCATGAAACATTGAGGCTGTAAATCAGGCGCACGAGCGTTTTTCTGCCTTTCTGACGAAACTGAGGAGACAGGAAAAGGGGGACAAAACAGCAACCTGGACACAGCTCACCACGCCCCCTACAGCCCATCTGCTTTATAAACACACCAATGGCACATCAGAGCAACAGATAAAATCTATTTAAAAAAAAAACAAAACAGTTAAATAAGAAGGCCACAGAGATCTGAACCTAACCCTTTCTCAGCCCCCTCCTGCTTGGACCCTTTAATCTCCTTTGGAGGTGCTTTTGTCCGCTAAGGCTGCCTTCCTTCCATCCCTCCCTGAACCCTGCAGGGAAAAAGACAGGCATGAATGGTATTTATTACAGAATAACATATCTTGTGCCAGAGAGAACTGAAAGCAGCCTCTAATTTGGGGGTCACAAGAGCAAGAATTGCCAGTTTAAGGGGAAAGTGACTGAGAGTAGGGCCCAGCAGGAAGGGGAAGATGAGGAGATCAAGGCCCCTACAATGTAGGAATGGGTCAAATGGACAGAAAGAAATAGCCCAGAGAATGGGAAATTGAGGAGAAAGGGAAAAGGGGGAGATGTCAAATCAAAAGAGAAGAATGGCATAAGGGGAGGGAAGAGGAAGCAGCTGTCAAAGAACAAAGTCATGGTTTCCAAGGCATTTACCAACGTTAATCCAAGACTCCAGGCTTTGTGGCAGTTATGAATCAGAAAAGGGAAGATTCCAGACACCACTTCCTAGGCAACTTAAAACCCAAGAAAGTAAATGGAAGGTAATCCCCAAGAAGAGATAGACAACCTTTGGATGGCCCAGAATGGCCATGGAGATTCCTGCACCTGAATGCCTTAAGTGGAATGATTTCCCCTCCTTGTGGCTCCTTACCTGGGGATCCCATAGACGGGTGAGATTCGGGTACAGGTAGAACTGAATGCCCTGGGCAGCACCGGGCAGAGTCACCCCTCGGATTAACAGGACCACCAGCATGAGGTATGGAAACGTGGCTGTGAAGTATACTACCTGGAACAAGGGAAGACATCAGTTTGGAGGGGGTAAAATGAGGAGGTCTTCAAGAAAAGACAGTCAGGTAGGTATCAGGCAAAGGAGTGAGGAAAGAGAGGCTAGGACATTTGGAGAGAAGGGGCAAGGAAATTTCCCCCACGGGAAAGGTCAAAGAGGTTCCCCTTCAGCTGTTCCCTCCCGACATGCCTCGCAGCTGCTCAGATCAATCTCCCTCCTCTCTCCTGCTACCTTTCCTCCACGTTTTGCTTCCTTCCTAGAAAGGACTCAGGCATCCACCAGCTTTCCTCTACAACTCTCCTCTCCAACTTCATTCATTCATCCTTTTTCTCCTAAAATTCACTGTCTTGCTAGATAACATGGAGTACGAAAAGACATGACATAAGACTGTAAGCAAGGCCACCTTCCAAATTCCTATATCCTGATGTAACTGGGACTGTTAACATTATCTCCCTTCCTCTGCAGCAAAGGTTTAGGACAGTCAAGCACTCAGATGGGGAAAAGACCTACGCAGGTCCCCTAAATAAAAAGTGATTAATAGACTCAAAATACCTAATGATACCTCACTCATTGTGGAGCAGACAGTTCCCCTCAATTTTCCAGTTAGTTCCCAGAATTCTGGTCAGGGGACTGGTTAGGGATCTTTACTGGGGATTTTACAAGGTATATGTTTCAGGTAGTGGAAAATCTGCTAGACTTGGAGTGAAGAGGACCTGGAATAGAATTTTGATCTTTGCCCTCCCCACCCCACCAACCCTATGATTCTAGGTAAGCCCTCAGTTTCTCTAAACCTCATTTTGTCATACATAAGATGGGAATAATAATACCTCTTGTCTTAGAACTATTGTGATAGTCAACTGAGATAATGTATAACAAGTGCTTTGTAAACCTTAAAATTGGCTATTATTAAGGAAAGGGGAGGTATGTAAACTGTGTACAAATTGTACTTACACAACCTATGTGGTATATTCTCAAGCAGTATGCAAGTTAGAATTTCTTTGCAGGGTATTCTTTTTTACTTTATTCTAATTCTCCTAATTATCAATGACCGTATTTTCTTCCTCCAAAAGTATGTAGCACAGAGTGGAAAGAGCCATAGAACTTGGAGGAAGGGAGATGGCAAAGTCATAGACTTTGGCAGTCTGATAAAGCCTATGGACCCCCTTCTCAGAATAACGTTTTTTAAATAATTGGAGGAAATGCTAAATTTCAGTTAGAGGTTAGTTAATTATTATTATTTTTTTTTTAGGCAATTGGGGTTAAGTGACTTGCCTAAGGTCACACAGCTATTACGTGTCAGGTGTTTGGTCTGAGGCTGGATTTGAACTCAGGTCCTTCTGACTTCAGGGCTGGTGCTCTATCCATCTAGCTGCCCCTGAGGTTAGTTAATTATATAGGTTATATATTTATATGAGGGTTTATATAGATTAAAGTACAGTTTATATAGATCATATAGTTAATTATATAGATGATATATTTATATGGTTTATGCAGATTAAAGTATAGTTTGTATAGATTATGTAATTAATTATGTAGATGATATATTTATATAGTTTATATAGATTAAAGTATAGTTTGTATAGATTATGCAGTTAATTATATAGATGATATATTTATACAGTTTATATATAGTTTGTATAGATTATGTAGTTAATCATGTAGATAATATACTTATATAGTTTATATAGATTAAAGTATAGTTTGTATAGATTATGTAGTTAATTATATAGATGACATATTTATATAGTTTATATATAGTTTGTATAGATTATATAGTTAATTATATAATGATATATTTATATAGTTTATATATAGTTTGCATAGATTATATAGTTAATCATATAGATGATATATTTATATAGATTAAAGTATAGTTTGTTTAGATTATATAGCTAATTACACAGATGATACATTTATATAGTTTATATAAGCTATAGATTATATAGTTAATTATATAGAGATTCACTAGTTATATAACGATGTAATTTTTTTTTTCCATCCAAGTAATCAGATGCTTTGAAATCTATTTGTGGACCCAGGATAAGAATCCCTGCTCCAGACTGTAGTCTGATGAACATCTGGTTACTCTAACACAAAGACAGTGGATCTTAAAGTTGAAGAGTATGGGAACTCCTCAGACGCCTACTTTGCCTGTGGACTTGACTCCTTTCCAAATGCAGAAGTAGCAGATAATCCAGGCGAGCAGGAGGCACAGGGCCAGCTCCCACCGCAGGCTCCCCAGGTGCTGGATCCCTTCAGAGATTTTCAGGACCCGCCTCCTGTGGAGAGAAAAGTTGACCCTGGCTCCGGTTTTGGATGACCCATCAAGTTTTGCAGCCCCCATCCTCAGAACAACAGCTCAATTACATGAACTCTATCTAACCCAAGGATTCATCACACAGGTCACCAGCTGTGGTCCCCCAGGCATCCACAGGGGTCTCCTTTGCCCAGATGAAAGGCAGGGAACCAGGAGGTCAAGAGGCACAAATGAAAACTTCACCATAGGCAAGGTCCGAGGGAGGGCTGAGAGAGGAAGGGGGTCGTTATGGTCCTAAGCTAGGAAGAAGGGTCTAAAACTCTATTCCCCAACCGTGTGTTAGGACGTTCTGAAAGCACCCCCTCCTCACCTCCAACTCTTAGAATCCCTAGCTTCCTTCAAAGCTCATGTGCCTTATGTGGGGCTCTTCCTCATCCCTCCAGCTGCTAGTGCATTGAAACTATTTTATTATTATATACTTATGTTCACACTTCTTGTCTTCTAAGAGGCACCTCAGAAGCCATCTAGTCCAACCCCTTGTTTTACAGATGAGGAAACTGAGGCCCAAAGACATAAAATGACTCACCCAAGGTCATACAAAAAATAAGCCTCAGAGATAGGAACTGAACTCTCTGCCTCCCAAGCCAGTGCTTTTCCCACTGTTCCACAGTGATGGAATATAAGCTCCTTGAAGGCAAAAACTGTTGTTGTTTTTTTTTGTGTATCTCCAATGCCTAGGACAATATCAGGCACATAGCAGGAGTTTGATTAATGCTTGTTGAGGAATCAAACTGATTCTAACTCATGGTAAGCACAGAGCTGGAAGTAGGGGCAAGTAAAATAGGCAGCTGCTTAGGGCCTAGTATGAGAGAGGAAGGGTTGAATAACTGCTAAATTGACATTTTTATGCCAGAAAATCCTGCTTTCTGTGGTATTTCAGTATTTACTTTGTGGTATCAAGTTGCATATATTACAAGTAGGATTGTGATTTTCAAACCTTGCCTAGGTTACACACATACTTCATCCTGGCTCTGGCCAAACATGACCTGGGTGTGGTCCATGAAATGGATGCTTTTTCACTCCTCTTTCCCCTTACCAAGATGAGTTGGTCAGAACCATAAGGTAGAGAGAAAGAAAGAAAGTGTGTGGACCCATTTTGTATGTGTTCGTGTTCATGAGTCACAGAATTAGTCTAAGAAATGGGATGGAACTTGGACTAATTTAACTCCTTCATTTATAGATGAGGGAATGGAAGCCTAGAAGGGAAATGACCTGCCCAAGGTTACATGGCCATTAAGTGGAAGAACTGGGCCTTGAGCTCAGGTCTTCTGATTCTAAATCCAACACTTCTTTCCCCTATTTTGTGTGTGTATGTGTGTGTGTGTGTACATTTGTGTGTGTGCACATTTGTGTGTGTGCAGTGTTTAAGAGTGAGAATGAACAAACCAGGTTGGGGTTGACAGGGCTGGCAATATCTCCTGGCAAATCATAAGAAAGCCTGAGAAATGCTGAACTACAGGACACAGCCCTGTGACCCATGTCAACCATGATGGGAACAAACCAACAGAGAATTAAAGAGGAATTATTCTTTCCCTATTGACACCATGGGGTAGCTAGGCAATGCAGTGGATAGAGTACTGGGCTGAGAGTCAGAAACACTCATCTTTGTAAGTTCAAATCTGGCCTCAGACTAGCTGTGTGACCCTAGGCAAGTCACTTAACTCTGCCTCAGTTTCCTCATTTGTAAAATGAGTAGAAGAAGGAAATGGCAAACCGCTCCAGTATCTTTGCCAAGAAAACCCGAAAAAAGGGTCATGAAGAGTCAGACAAGACTGAAATGACTTAACAACAATTGACACTGTGACTATTTCTCCCCATATCCCTCTGCAACAAGGCCAAGGTTTCACTTACTCCCAAAACTCAATGACAGGAGAGGTGGCATTCTCAGCTGTCACATTCAAGGAGCCATTGGTCCTCTGGAACTCCATACAGTGCTCTGCTCAAGAAACATGTAGGAAGGAAGAGGAAGCATTAGGCAGGTGTGAGGCAAAGAAGAAAGATTGATGAGAAAATTAGAGAAGGCAAGAGGCAGCTATGGGGAAACTGAGCTAATAAGTAGAGGAGCTCCAAGCTGAATCTGTGTCCACACTGCTTCCTTATGCACTGCTATCTCTAATGCAACCCACTTACCCTCCAACGTCATTGACAGTTTCATGGCAGCCATGGAGGTGGCAGCTGCTTCCCTATGTTGGTGGACTTCTCACTTGAGAATGTTCAGATGGAGTTAAGAAAAACATTTCCTTGCCTCAAACCCGAAACATTTCACCTCATGAGGTCACAGCCTCATGAACAATGAGCAATCTGATAAAATAGCACCTAGAAAAGTATGAATCTCACACTTAACCATGAGAGGTTACATGGTGCTAGGAATGCCAATTTCCCAAAGGGAAATAGCCATTAATAAAGAAAAATCTCTAGCTATGATGCCAACATTGGTGTTCTTAGCAGAACCTGACAAACTGAGAGAATTCCCCACTATGGAGTCTTCTGGAAGAGTCACCTTTTGTCAGTAAAAAGGACTCAGACTTTTCACTTACCTCAAAGGCCCCCAATCAGCCCAGAAGCACGTAGGCCTGAACTAGAACTTTGCTACCATCGACACATGTCCCATAAACCATCCTAGTGAGAAACTCTACAGATAAACTCACCAATAAATCTATAAAATCAATAAGTACTTATTTAGTGCCTACTATGTGCCAGGTGGTGGGCTTATAGTGTGACTGCCACAAAGCAGTTACTGCCATCTCATGAAATAGCTGTCATGGATGAGTCAATGCCTATGTTGGCAGCCGTATAGATAGAAATTGTTGAACTACTCACGATTGGAAAATTGAAGAGAAATGGCATTGTTTGCTGGCTTTAGGGAGTTAAACATCACCACAAAATCATAAACTCTATTTGATTCCTTCTAAATACATCAGGGTTGGGAGTGGAAGGAGAATCATAGATATGACCAAGATTTAATTAACAGTCTCACTGATTTCATCATTGCTGAACAGCTGAAGCTGAGGGAGGTCTAGGCAATGATATCAGGTTCTGTGCTAAGGACAGGTCTTAGTCTGATCATGCTTCAAAATCTGGGATTCTAAGATCAGGTTAAATGCATTGGACTGACTCTCAGCTTCAAGGTCATAGACCAAGCTCCCTGAGGAAAGCCACACGCAACCAAGATCCTCAGAGACAAAGAGCTGAACGACATTCCATTTCTGCTTCCATCCACAAGTCAAAGGACAAAACAAGTGTATTGTAAGGATCAAAGAGAATACTTTGAGTGAAGTGCTTCGTAACCATAAAGAGCTATTTATTCTTTACTAGTCTGTTAGCTTCTTGATGAGCCAAGAATTTGAAAAATACATTACTGAATCACATTATCTTAGAGTTAGAATGGACTTCAGTAACCATCTACTCCTGTATCTGAAAGGAATTTCTATTATACCATGCTTAATAAGTGTTCATCCATCTTTGCTTATTATAAGAGGTCTAGTATAGACTTTGTTGACATTATGCTTTGCTTGTTAGATTTACAAGAGGAAGAGAAAGACTTGGAATCAGGAAATCTGAATTCAAATAGCTCTGCCACTTAATAGCTGTGGGACCTAGAGCAAGTCATAGAATCACAGAATTTTAAGTTGCAAAGGACCTCAGAGGATGCTCCCCAATCCAACATGGACTTGAATAGAACTTCCCTCTCCAATGTCCCCAACAAGTGACCATTCAGTCTTTGTTTGACTCCACTAATCCTTCATTTTTTAAAATAATTCTAGAAGCAGCTAGGTGGCACAACAAATAGAGCACCAACCCTGGAGTCAGGAGATCATATCCAGTCTGAGTTCAAATTCAGTCTCAGACACTTACTAGTCATGGGGCCCTGGGCAAGACACTTAACCCCAATTGCCTCCAAAAAGATAATAATAATTCTAATGGTAAGGAGGTTTTTCCTGTGATTCAACCAAAATCTGTCTCTTTGCAACTTTGACCCATTCTTCCCAGTTCTGTTCTCTGAGGTCAAATTGAATAAGTTAAAGCCCCTTTCTACACGACAGCCCCTCAAATACTTGAACACTGCTAAACAATCCTACATCCTTTTGATTCTCATATAGGATGGTAGTAATACCTACCTCCTAGAGTGTTGTTAGTATCAAATATTTTTAAGGTATTTTGCAAACTTTAAAATGCTACATAAATGTCAGATCTTATTAGCATCATAATTATTAGCATCAAGCTAATATTCATATGACACAATCTGTAATCCCCCAGCACCTTCCTCTGGATACAATTTGGCAACTAGAACTGAATACAATATTTAGATGCAATCTGACTAGTCTGATCAGAGCGTAGTGAGACTACTACCTCCCATATTTTGGATTTTGTTCCTACTTCAGGGTACCCTAAGGTCTCATACTTTTTTTGGCTTCCATATCATGTTCTTTATTCTGTTTGGCCTCAGAGGGAAGAACTAGGGGTAATGGACAGAAGTCACAGAGATTCCAATTTAGATTGATGTAAGGAAAAGTCTCCTGACAGCTGGAGCTGTCCAAAAATGGTTCAAGCTGCCCTAGTAGATAGTTGGTTTCCTCTCCCTACAGGTCTTCAGGCAAAGGTCAGATGACCACTTCTCAGAATGTTTGGAGAGAAGAACACTTCCTGTGTTTTTACTGAGGCCAGTATCTTTGCTCTGGAACCTGCTTCAGTGAAAGCAGGATCTGGAGTTCTATAATTTTTAGCCTTCCTAGCTTGCACTCATGAAGAAGGAATGTCTATCCAATGTAACTGATACTGGCTCAGTATCACAGTGAAGACGACCACATTTGAAGATGGTGCAACCATGAGGCCTGAAGAAGTAACCTTGACTATCCCATGACTTAGAGTACTTTGGGCATCAGTATGAAATATTGTACCCAGTAAGTGGGTATGGAATCAATTTTAAAGGGGATTTGTGAAACACAATCACCTGATACTACTTCCATTTCTAACTTCTAGGAGGAGATAATGAACTTGGAGATGTCATCCCTATGGGTCTACAAAGTCTCTAATACTTTTGTATTATTTTATTCTAATTGTTTCCCTCCCAAGAAGAGGCAATAAGCATGCTGTCATGAGCCCATGGGTACTTTTTAATTTGCCTTTTGATAAGTGGGAGTAATTTGACATCTTGGAGATAAAAGAGGAAATCAAAGACATAGCACTGGGAACTCAAACTTGAATGTAATTTTGCATGTCCAGTCTCATCCATGAGCTCTGCATTCTGCTAGTCTCTCTGGTATGGAAATCTGGGGCTAGCTATGTATTAGGCCTGGATGGAGACAATATTGGGGCTATGAAAGTTTCATGATCTATGTAGAGACCTTCAGGAAGCTGGTATTGCCTGAGAATGCCCTAGGAAAGCTTCTTAAGTTTTGTTTTCAAAAGCAATTGCTTTATAAATAGCAAGGTCTCTGCTGTCTCTTCTATGATCCACAGAAGGAGCTTACATTAAATTTTCTTAATTTTTTTTCTTAATTTAAAAAATTCTCAATTTTTTTTCTTAAAGTTTCTTAAATTAAAAAAAATAATGTTATAGAGGAGATTCTTGTTCAGGTATAAACTGAGTGAAATGTCTATTAAGGTTCCTTCTAGGTCTGAGATTCTGTGATACTCTGGAAATAGCCATTATTAATCATATTGATGTTTTGATTATAAAGAGTAATGCCTTACTTATCCAGCAATTTTAACTCTCTAGAACAAGACTGAAAATAGCACAGTAACTAAAAGGAACATCTGAACAACCAGAAGAGAAATAAAAATGTTCCTGCCCTTAACTCAAAGTACTCCTCAGGTTTTCATTTCATAGCCTACTTACTCCTACTTAAGACACAATTCTAACAAGCTTGACTATTTGGTTTCCCACACCACAGCAGCTTAGAACAAGTAAATAATATGGAAGAAGGACTGTTGGAAGCAGAAACACTGAAAGCAACCAGAAAAGATGATAGCAAGGGAAGAGAAATAAATAAAAATCAGAAACAAAATTTTAAAATATATTGTAGTTTGGGTCCAGTTCATATGATGACAAACATTTCAATGGCCCCCAAAGATATATAGCATAGTATAAGAATTGATATTCATAATGAAGAGCCTGAGTTATAAAGAAAATGTTAAGTGATGTTAATTATACTTTTTTTTAAGGAGGCAGAAAAATATGGAATACTTGAGGCAATTAGGTGGCACAGTGGATAGAGTGCTGGACCTAGAGTCAGGAAGATCTGAGTTAAAAATCCAGTCTTAGACACTTACTAGCCATGTGACCTTGGGTAAGTCTATTATTGTTATTATCATCTAAGTTCAAATCCAGCCTCAGACACTTACTAGCTGTATGACCAACCCTAGGCTAATCCATTTCTCCACTATACACCTCAGTTTCTTCATCTGTAAAATGGGGATAATAATAGCACCCACCTCCCAAGATCGTCGTGAGGATCAAATGAGATCATATTTGTAAAATGCTTTGCGTACTAAAGAGCCAGATAAATGCTAGCTGTTATTAATTAACACAAGAGGAAGATGGGGAAAGAAAGGCAGAATAAAAGAAGACAACCCAAGTTCACTTCTCCTCTGTATAACCGGCTACCTGTGTAACCTTGGGTGAGCTACTTCCTCTCTGGGACCTCAGTTAGGAAGCTGATCTCTGGCACCAGTCTCACAAAGAGTTGGTTTCAAATTAGCGGATGATCTCTAATGTTCTTTGCAGCTCTAGAGCCTGTGATCCTAAGTGTTCTCTGAGGTCCCTCCCTCATTCTATGAGTCCATGAAATATGAACACTGACACTTGGAGACAACCATAATATTTTTGTTGTTGCTGTTGTTGTTGTTGTTGGGTCATTCTGGTTGTGTCAGACTCTCCGTGACCCCCGTTAGCAAAGATACTGGAGTGGTTTGCTATTTCCTTCTCCAGCTCATTTTACAGATGAGGAAATTGAGGCAAATAAGGTTAAATGACTTGCTCAGGGTCACACAGCCAGTAAGTGTTTGAGGCCACATTTGAACTCAGGTCTTCCTGACTCTAGGTCCTGCACTCTATCCACAGTGCCACCTAGCTGCCCTCCCATAATTTTAGGATGAAACAAAACAAAACAAAAAAATCAAACAAACTGTATTTCACATACAAACAAATAAATGGATGGATATCCCAAAATTTGACTACTCATTCACTTCTCAATGATTCACCATATAGATTTTCTGGAGTTACTTGGGGTTTTCTTCTCAGAGCACAAAGTTAAGACTATTACACTGGATAATAAATCCCCAGGGAGCACAAATAGCAATAACTATTTATTTATATATAGCACTTTACAATTTACAAAGGGCTCTTACTTTCGTTAGCTCATTTAATCACCATGACAACCCTGTGAGGTAGACAGGGCATATATCATCCCTAGAGTTTTTTGTTTATTTATTTGTTTGGGGGTTTTGTTTTGGGGTTTGCTTTTAGGAATGAAGAAACTGAGGCCCAAGGAAATGAAGGGACTTGCTTACAGTCTTTGTAGCTAGGTCATAGACCACAGGATTGGAAGGCACTTTAGAGGCCACCTAATCTAACCTCCTCATTTTGGGGAAACCAAGGCCACCTGGGTTGTAAAGATCAGAGGTAGGATTTGAACCAGATTCTCTGACTCCACAGCCAATGTTCTCTCCACTGTATCACCCTGGCTCCTTTAGGAGACAAAGGCTAGAATCCTGAATCTCAGACTCTTAGTTAAATGCTTTTTTCCCAGTATTCTCTCCTGTCTCCCTGAAACTACCTGCCCAGCACTAGGTACAGTGTCATATACAGCTGGTAACTTTTGTCTATCTTTTATCTAACATCAGTGGCTGGATCCCTTTTGGGAACAGAATCTTAGAGTTGGACAGGAATTAATAGGTTATCTCATCCAATCCATATAAGAAGCTGCCCTACAAGATACCCACCTAATGGGGAATGACTGAACAAACTGTGGTACATGAATGTAATGGAATATTACTGTGCCCATAAGAAATGACAAAATGGACTGTTTCAAAGGAAATCAGGAAGACCTCCCTGAACTGATACAGAGTAAAATAAGCAGAAAGAGTAGAACAATTTATACTATGACATATATACTATGTATAATTATATAGAAAAACAACTTTGGAAGATTTTAGAACTCTGATCAATGCAAGGATGAAACATACCATTCACCTCCTGCCAGAGAAGTGATTGACTTAAAATGCAGAATGAGGCATACATTTTTAGACATGGCCAATTTAAAAATTTGTTTCGATGGACTGCATGCTTATTATGAGGGTATTATTTTTTCTAATTGTTCAGTGGGGGAAGGCAACGAGAGGGAGAGATAATAAATGCTTATAAATATGAATAAATATTTAAAAGTCCCTCCTCCCAACATAAATGACAAGTGGTCATCCTTCCTTTGCTTAAATAGCTCTAGTGATAGAAAACACTTTACTTCCAGTGGCAGCCCATTTCACTTAGTTATAGCTCTAATTGCTGGGAATTTTTTCCCCTTATTTTAAGCCAAAATCCTCCTCTTTGTGACTCCCAGGGGTTAGACAAAACAAATCTGATCCCCTTCACACACAACAACCCTCCAAACGCTTGAACATAGCTGTCTGGTTCTCCACCCTTCCATCAACATTAACCCATCCCACCCCTTCACTCTTTTATCACCAAACTAAGAATCCCGAGTTCCATCAGTCAATCATATGGCTCAGTCCAGTCCCTGCCCAAGTGAATGTGAATGGGATTTGCTAGGGGCAGCTCTTAGGGAGAGAGAAGAGAGGATAAGAGGTAGCTTGTATAGGAGAGATGGCGTTACCTGTGTTCCACTCGTGGTCACAGCTGCCCCAGGGAAGGTCGATGGTAAAGGAGCTGAAGAGGTAGAAGAAGGCCCAGGCCAGAACAATGATGTAGTAGAAGTTAAGGAGGATGACAATCACCTGGGATGCATAACCAATGCCTGAGGAGCAGAGCACAGAGAGGACAGAGGAATAGACCCAAAATGAAACTAGCGTCCAATTCGCCCACCCCCAAGTGACTTGCCTAAAGTAGCAGGTAGCCAAGGGAGACGTCAAATCTACCTTCTCCACATGCATAGTCAATGGTCTTTCCACTTCCCCTCACAACGAGCATCAAGAGCATATAAGTATCCATCCTCCTCCCAAACCCTACATTGAAGAAAGTTTTGCTTCCTAGTGCTAAGGTCCTATTACTACCCGAGCTACTGATCCTTTCCATTCCCGTCCCAACCTCCAAAAATCAGTTCCCTTGTTCCTTTTGTTCATAAGCATGACTTTTCTTCATTGTTTTTCCCTCAGCATATCTGTCCAGCTGCTCTTGCCCCTAAGATATTGCCTTGTCCACCAATTCACAGTTATTGTTGGCATTTGCAAGTAGCAGCATCATATTATACACCCAGGAAATAAGTCCATACATGTTTGTACATGACTTGTATGTAAACAGAAAGTAAATGGCACAGTCCCTGTATCCCTTACTCCATTATCCCTACTCCTTTGTTCTTAATGTCTACATCCTTGCCCCCCTGTCAAGCAAAGTCAGTCCCATTTACAAAATCAACTGGCTGAGTTCCAACTGGAAATATTCACCCCTTCTTGACCTTGACATTCTTTCTAATCATCCCCATTTTCCCAGACCAGCTTTACAACCACCAATGCTCATACCCTGGAGCTGGACTCTAGGTACTTACCCTCAAAGATGGGGCAGATCTTTCTCCAGGCTGTGACACCCCCCCTGGCTGGTATACTGACCCAGTGCTGTCTCCAGGAGGAAAACAGGAATGCCACAGGTGAAGAGGAAGATGAGGTAGGGTATGAAAAAGGCACCTGTAGGGGATGAGTTGGGGGAAACATGTATCTTATACTTTGCACTGTCTCCAATCTCTTCATCACCCTCTCCCATCACCCTAGACCATGCTGTTCTGAACTCCCATTTATGGTCTGTGGACCTTGCAACCATTTTCCATGGCAACTTTTCCTCCCACAGCCCCCACACCATCCCCAACTACCTACCTTCAACCCAAGACAGGTAGAACACAATCATCCCTCGGTGTGAATAGGAGCTAGTTTGCACATAGTTCTAACACAGGGAATTGACATCATGGGAGAGAACAAGGCAGCTACTCCCCTTTCAATCCTCTGGCTTTTTGCAAGTCAGTTTACCCCTACCAAGGTTTTTTTCCCCCAACAAGTACTAACCCTTACTTAAACCAAGGCATCAAATAATTGAAAGCTAGGGTAAATTTAGCACAACCTACAATTTGTAACCCCTTTCAAGGGTTGCTGCTACCTTCAGTGGCTGGAATCCCAATCCTCTTTTCACCATTCTTTTCATGAGCATCGGATGTGACAAATATCCTGAGACTAGAAACATAGTTATTTTTCCACCCGCTGGCATGGGAATGGGGGAGGGGGTGGTTTGGAAGCAGGAACAGAGAACTGGTACAATAAAAATAAGAAGACTATGCTTCTGGTATCTTACCAGCAGACAAAAGTTTTCCCAAGAAATCACTTTCCTTCAGTCTTTCTGCTGCTACCACCCCAGGGAATGTGACCACAGAAGAAAGGTAGGTCCCCATCCCTCACTAGAATCTAGTCCATACACTATTAAGAAGTAATTTGATATATTGATAAGAGAACTGGCCTCAAAATCAGAAAGAGATGGTTTGAAGTTCCACCTCTGACACATAGAGTGTTACCCTGAGCAAGTCATTTAACCTAGTGCCCCAAAACCCTCCATAACCTGACCCCTTCCTATCTTTCTGATCTTTTTACTCCTTAAATCCACCCCACTACCACCACCACTATGTACTCTTAGATCCAGTAACATTGGCCTTCTTCTGTCCATTGAACTAATCCCTCCATCTCCTGACTCCCAGCATTTTCATTTATTGTCAAACATATCTGGGATGCCCTTCCTTCTCTCCGCCTCGTGGCTTCCCTGGTTTCTGGCAAGTCTCAGTTAAAATCCCACCATCTGTAAGAAACTTTTCCTGATCTCTTTCAATGCCAGTGCCTTCCCTCTATGGGTTGTCTCCAACTGATACTACATCTATCTTGCTTGTATATTTGCTATTTGCATGTTGTCTCCCTCATTAGATTGTAAGTTCCCTGAGAACAGGAACATTTTTTTGCCTTTCTTTTCATTTCTAGCACCTGGCACAAAGTGCTATTGACTATTATAAAATGTCAAGAAGACTCAGACCTGCATTGGTCAAGGGGGCTTCCTCACCTGGAATTTCCCTATACCTATGAAATTACAGGTTCAGCCTACTAGTAGGGAACAAGAGGAATTTGGCCAAAGAGCGCGTGTTCTGTAAGACCAGTAAGCACAAAGTGTCAACGTCCCAAAAAACAAGGTTCTATAGTTTTTATTTCTTACCCTAAATCTCTAACTCCTACGCTACATCCCTAATGCAGACTCTAGGAGAGAGAACCCCCGACACTCTTCTTCCAGAGACCAAGAAACAAAAAGTGCTTCCAATTAAGTGCGATGTGTCCACAAATCAATCAAAGCTGGGTTGAGGGGAAGGAGTAGAGAAGGAGAAAACAAACACCCAATAATGCCAGTCAGCCTAGCAGGGGTAAGACTGACCATATCATCCAGGGCTCTCAAGCAGTACAACATAGGGAGAGAATCACTGGCCTAGTCCCAGTCCCTCCCCCTCCCCATCTTCTCCACTCCAGACTCTTGCCCAAGAAGTCAGGACAATATTTAACCTTACAGCCCCGAGCTGCTTCCCTCCTCCTCAGCCTCTTGAAAGAGCTGCCCAACAGCGTGCTGGAAAGGCCAAAGTCTAAACCTGCTGAGTAGAGCAAGGCAAGGATAGAGGAAGGGATGACAAAGCTAGAATAGAGTACAGCAGGTGAAGGAGCACCTATCCTCCTTTCTCTTGAGGTACCCTGCCTTTGAAACAGTGCAGGGAAATGTCACCAAGATAATTTCCATCAGGAAGTAGAGTTGACTCAGGGATAGAAGTAGGGTTCCCACAGACACCTCATCTCTAAAATACACATTACTCACTATGTCAAACATCCCTCCCCTTACCCTAAAACGTTAGGCAATCTTCCCTAGGTGGTAGGAGATATGCACACACATACATACACCACCACCACCACCACCACCACCACCATCATGTAAGAAAAGAGTCCCACCACTGACTCTCTTTACTAAGGGAAATACTCCTTTTGAGAGATAAGGTTGCCAGTGTCCTATCCAGCTCTTAAATTCTATAATTCTCTTAGGGGTAATCCAAAGAAAATGAATGAGAGCAAAACAATAAGGCCACATAGACAAGTTTCCATGACTTTCTCAGAATTCTCAAGTCCCCTGGAAATCCCATCCCTATTGTAGAAACACATTTACTATCTGTCTGTCTGTCTGTCTGTCTGTGTCTGTCTGTCTGTGTCTGTCTGTCTGTGTCTATCAGCACGTTAAAGATAGGGACAGGGAGGGTGGACTATGGGATAGACTCAACTGCAAAACCACTTCACCTAGTTTTCTAGGTCAGGTACCCTATTCCCCAGTCACATGTCCCTCCAACTGTGAGCTGGCTAGAGGCCATGACTCCTGAGGCTTTGCTCTGATCTCAAAGCCCTCACCCCAGAAGTCCCAATCCCCTAAATGAAATTAGACCTGAGAAAACACTTTCAATATAAACCCACTTTCTGTCAAAGAGAGTCATTTTCAGGGAGTATAAAAAAAGCACTGAACTTGGAGTTTGTGGACCAGGGTTGGAATGCCATCCCTGACATTTAATTGCTGGGTGACCCCAGGCTAGACACAATACCAATGTGTTTCAATTTCCTAATCTGTCAAATGGATATAAAAATATTAGCGCTACCTATACCTCATAGGATTGTTGTAAAGAAAGCAGAACTCTGTAAACTTTCTAAGCATGAGCTACCATTATTTCCAACCTAATCAATCATTCTTCTTCAGGATTCTCCTTTCCCCTTGAGAAGGATTTCAAGGACTAAGATCATTTGGGTCTTATTCTTTTACCTTCTTGGGGGTGGGAGTTGAGGAGGAAGAGGAAAGAGGGAAGATGGTACTACCAAGGGAAGAAATGAAGTACAAAGATAAATTTTGTCTCCTGTGACCACCCTGTCTACCTTCAACTACGCACATAAAACCAAAAGGTTCTGTATACAGATAATTTTGTCCTATGTGGTTTAACAGGCAAGAAGCTTAGCAGTCAATACCAGTCATCAGTAACCATTTCATCAGGGTGGGGATCTAGGGAGGAACACAGGAACACAGAAAGGGACAGTGACTTGAGCAAACTAAAAAATACACAGGAAAACTGAAATACTGATATATAGACCCATGGTAATACACGCACAGAGAGTCTTGGGTTTGGGGGTTTGGGTTTTTTTAGTGTAGCATTCGAATAGCGGTTCCTGAAGTTTTCCAATCCCCTGAGAACTCCCCCACCCAAATATTTACCAACTCACTGCCAAGAAAAACTTGTTTTTTAAGTCTATAGCTCATCTTTTTTCCTTCATGTAGCAGCATATCTTTAAGTCTGGGAAGGCAGGGAAAGAGAATCAAAGTAGACATAGCCCTTTCACATAGGATACAGTTAGAATTATTCTGCAGTGACCCTGGAAGACCCAAAAAGATTTATAGGAAACAAAATAGATAATCAAGAAAGTTCACTCACTCCATTGCCTCCCAATCATATAACACAAAGTTTTCTTATATGGAGGCATCCCTCTTTCTGGGTAGACCAGGGTGACCTTAGAATGAAGAATGGTTCTGTATACTTCCCACAGTGAGATATCACTCTATCAGGCAGCAGGCTTCCAGGGGAAGTTGGATATACCTGGAGTTGGGCAGGGAATCAGTTGGCTGGGGGATAAAAACAGACAAACAAGTAGGCTGGTCCAGGCTCTCTAAGATCAGCAATCCATGCCCCCAGATGAGGAAGCCACTCTCCTTGCTCACCTATGGTCCCATGAATCAAAGTTTTTAGAGTAAATCTTGACAAGGGGTCTATTTCTGATCAGCCCATCAGACCAACCTTTTTAGTTTGGGACTGAGGGACTTCAGTAAGGAATTTCTAAATACAGAGTCAAAGACCAGTTGCCCAGAGGCCCAGAATCTCAGTAATATTCTCTATTCCCAAATCCTACTTTCCCAAAGGTTGTCTCCATGTTTCTGCCCCATGATCCACAGGGAATTCTAACTTGGACCCAAATATTCCAAGGCAAATGGGTTCATTCTGTACTTTCCTTCCCTTTTCTCACCCCATTCCTGTCAATTCCTAGGCCAAAGATCACCCAATTCCAAAGAGGCTTGAGGAAATCAGCTTCACCTCCTAATCCTCTTTGTGCCAATGTGAGGGGCTAAGCGGGTTATTCAATCTCAAAGGTTCCTGAGCTCCAATTAAATCCTCCAGACTCCCAGTACAATTTCAGCAGCTGAGGTACTTAAGCCAGGTTCCTCCTGACAAAGCCATAATGGTCCTCTTGGTACAGGGTGCAGCATGGAGGAAGACCTCGAGGAGAAAAAAAAAAACTAGAATACCCCCATGATCCCAGACCCAAAAGCTTCAATCTATCCTTTTGCAAAAGTGTCAGTCAGACTACAGGCCTTGGAACAAATGCCTAATTCCACAAAGAGGCTGACCCCCTCCTATACCTCTTATCCATATTGTACCTACTCTATACATCTTCCACAACCTCAAGTACTAAGTATTTGGAGGTACACACCAGGATACACACCAGGTCAAATACACTAATTGTAGCTATAGTCTACTTCTAAATCACTAAGAAAGAGAAATATAACAGACTTCATTAGCCTGATCTGGCAGCTCTGCCTATGGCAGGCTATGAGTACCACCAGAGGATCTTTGAGCCCTTGTATTCTATGGAATAACCCACTGAATTCCATCTATTACTTCTGCCTCTCCTATATCCATGCCCTCTCCAAAAACTTCTAACTCGGGTAGATTGCACAAGCCTTGCTTTGAACCCTTCCCTACTTGACCTCTACATGGTAACCTGTGAATTTGTGTGGTCTATTAAGCCTGATAGTCAACCCAGGTATCCATGCATCTCCTTTAGGGTTAAGCTAGGGCACCCCATGAAAGAGAGCAGCAAGAGTCAGAAAGAGCTATACTGAAACCTCTCTTCATTATTCAGGATTTCTGTAAGAGTTTCTGTAAGATATAGCATAATACAATACAATACAATATAATATAATATAATATATCTATAAGATTTCTATAAGAGCCAGAAAGTGTAGAATTTTTAACCAAACCATGGTTAGAAATTATGAAAGACAAAACAAATAATTCTGATTACATAAAATGTAAGTTATTGTACAAATGGTAAATAAATATTTACATGATATATTGATATATATCTGAGATATCATCAAGAAAAATCTCCAAGGTACATACAGAAATCAATGCTAACATATAACAGCAAAAGCCTTTCCCCAGTAGATAAGTGATCTGAACGGTTTTGTAAATAAGGATTGCAAACTCTAAATAACCATTTGAAAATATGCTTCAAATTACTCATAATAAGAGAAATGCAAATTGAAACAACACTGAGGTTTCATATCATAGTCTATACATTGAAAAAGATAAACAAAAAATGGGAATAGTCAATGTTGTCAGGACTATGGGAAGACAGGTACACTAACATAGTTCTGGTGATGTTGTGAGTTAGTCTAACTACTCTGGTTATCAATTAAGAATGTTGCAAGAAACATGACCAAACTGTCCATTATCTTTTCACCCAGAGATCCTACTGCTTGACCTATACCCCCAAGGAGGTCAAGGATAGAAGGAAAGGTACACACCAATATATTTATAGCATTACTTTTTGTAGTAGCAAAATCCTGGAAACAAAGTTGATACTCATTGATTAGGGAAGAGCTAAACAAATGCATTACATGAATATAATAAAATATTGCCATGCTATAAGAAACTGGACATGAAGAATGTAGGGAATATGAGAAAATATATGAAGTGAGTTGTAGCAAGGAAAACGATATACACAATAAACACAATAATGGAAAGAAAGAAAAAAAGAAACCAATTATAATAATCAAACTTGGTCCCAAATAGGAGAGGAAACAATGTACCTCTCTCCTTTGTTTTGAAAAAGTAGGACACAATGAGTGTGGAGTGTTACTTACATTGTCAAACTCAGTAGATGTGTTGGTTAGTATTACTTAACTACTTCCCCCCTCCAACTTTGCTTTTATTCTTTGTTACAAATTATGACCCACTGAGTAGAGGACAGGGGAAAGGAAACATTAGGAAATGAAGGTGATCTGAAAACAAAATATATAAATTACAATTTTTTAGAATCAATGTATTGGATTATTTTTTTTTAACCTACTCTGAGGATCACTTCAGACTTTGTACATTTGCAAAGGTAAGAAAAAACTGGGAGCAGTCCATGTTGGTGGGGCCGTGGAAAGACAAGCACACTAATGCATTGTTAGTGGAACTGTGGATAGGTCAGACCATTCTGGATATCAATTTGGAATCCTGTAAGAAATATGACTAAACTACACATGCTTTTTGACTCCATGGGGATAAGAGACAGAAATGAAGATCCAACAAATGAAGGTACAAAATGGATAAAAATGAAGTGCTGCTACACTATAAGAAGGCCACAGAGAAGCACAAGAAGACATATTTGAGTTGATGTGTAGTGAAGTAAGAAGAGCAAGGAAATCAAAGAGCAGTGACTGCAACAATGTAATTGACAGCAAGGCCAAAAAAAAATCTAAACCTAGAAAGAAAATGGGTACTCACTGATTCAGGAATAGCTGAAAAAAATGTAGTATATTAATGTTACCAAATTGTATTGTGCAATTAGAAATGATGAACATAAGAAATATAGAGAACCAGGAAGATTGTACGAATGAATGCAGAGTGAAACAAATGAACATAATGGAAAAACAAAAGAATAGCATGCCCAACTATGATAACGTAAATGTAAAAAATCAACAAAAGGAAGCCAAACTCTAAGTAACTGAAAAACAAATGAAGATCCTGGAGAACAGACAATGAAATATACCTCCCTTCTCACAGCAGATAAGTGGGAGGCTCCTGGGTCAGAATATTGCATACAATGTCAAATGCATCCACTATATAAAGTGTCTTTGCTTAACTGTTTTTCTTTGTTAAATGGGAAGCTAGAAAGGTTTTGTTTTTTCTAGAAACCACTGCTATGTGATAACAAAAGGCATCAATAAAACACAGTTAAAAGTTGTGTTTTTTTAAAGGGGGGAGAGCAGAGCCATAATTTTTGTGATATGCACACTCATTTAGGTGAAGAGAATGCCCCAAGACACTACAGATGTCCTAAGACACCACAATTCCTCAGGCCCCTTTAATTACTTTTGCTAAGTGCAGAGAGGCAACATCACATGCAGCCAGCCTCAGAATTAAGAAGACCTATGTTCAAGTCCACCTCGGACACATACTGACTGTATGAGCCTAGGCAAGCCACTTAACCTCTAAATGCCCCAGGCAGCTTTCTAAATTGCAGAGCCCTGGTTTATTCTCACTAAGAGTTCCCTTAATAAAATCATTCCCTTAATAAAATAAAAAACAATAAAATCACAAGTCTGTTCTAGACAGAAAAAAATGCTAAAATTAGTTACTTCTATGCTTCTGAAGGGTTGAGAATGCTGTTCTTCAGCCCCTTTACAATTCATCAAAGGACAAAGCCCCCATTGCCCTGATCTAGTTATAGCTCTGAGAGGGAGAAACACCCAACCAGCATGCATACTCTAGAGAAATAGAATCTAGGATTATACTCCCCATTCCCTGATTTGCAGTGGCTATCTCTAGGAAGCAAGAACTCCCAGGTCCAAAGGTCATAATGTTGGAGGTGGCTCAGTAGATCAGGGAAAGGTACAAGGAAAAGTATGAGGAGTCTCAATACTTTAGGACACCTGAGGAATCATTGAGTACAGAAGATGGAAACAGTTTCCCCTCCTGATGGGAGCCAGTGGGTGCTCACCTCCCCCATTCTTGTAGCAGAGATAGGGGAACCTCCAGACATTGCCCAGCCCAATGATTTCCCCAGCTACAGACAGCACGTATTCCACTTTGTTGTTCCAGTGATCCCGCTCTAGTGTGCCTTCCTCTTCTTCCTTCTCTTTCTCCTTTTCCACAACTGAATAAGTTGGTATTGTCTTTCCATTGCTGGTTGCACTAGGGACCCTGCTATCCATCCCACCTGGAATAGAGATAGGAAGCCTTGTTATTGGTAGGAAACCCCTGGAAATGAAACCCCACCTAGGAAGGAAGGAAGGAAGGAAGGAAGGAAGGAAGGAAGGAAGGAAGGAAGGAAGGAAGGAAGGAAGGAAGGAAGGAAGGAAGGAAGGAAGGAAGGAAGGAGGGAAGGAGGGAAGGAAGGAAGGAAGGAAGAAAGGAAGGAAGGAAGGAAGGAATTCTGCCTCAGCGGTCAATTCTTCCATAGCATCTCCTACTAAGAAATACCTAAATGCTCCAGTTGCCGAGACCAACTCAATCTATACCCCCAGATTCTCTATACTGGTTACCCTTTTTTCCTGCTAGAAGGCATTCATTAAACCCGAAAGCCCAGACTGAGTTCCCCACAGATTCCCATGGATTATGTAGGGCATGTGATGGGGGAAAGGATCACATGACCACAAGAGTTGTTTAGGTTCTGCTTTCAATACAACTAGCCTGCTAAATCTTGTAAAATGGGGAGAGTTGTGGTATCACTGATGATGTTTTCCATTCTGGAAGTCACATTCTAGGAAGGCCATTGATAAGATAAATAGCATCCTGAGTTGAGTAAACAGGACTATGGAAGGCCTAAAGATTATATCATAAAAGAATTGTTGGAAAGAACTGGGAGGTGTTTAACTTAGAAAAGAGAAGGCTTGGATAGGAAAGTATGATAACATCCTTCAAACATTTGAATGGCTGTCGTGTGGGCAGTGAATGGGTGGCACAGTGGGTAAGAATGACAGGAAGAACTAAGTTCAAATACCATCTCAGGAATTTACTTAACTCCTCAGGCTCAGTTTTCTTGTCTATACAATGGGGATAATAACAGCACCTTTCCCCACAGGATATTATGAGGATCAAATGAGATAGAATTTGTATAGCAGTTTGCAAAGTTTAAAGTGCTATAAAATGCTTATTATTATCATTATTATTATAGTCATTGCAGTTGTTTTGCTTGGCCCCAGAAGGCAGAGCTTCTGAGCAATGGGTTCAAGTTGTACAGGGATGGATTTAGAATTAATGTCAGGGAAAAAAACTTCCTAAGCGCTGGAGTGGTTCAAAAGTAGAAGGGGCTGCCTCAGTAGATCATGCATTCCCCTTCACTAAAGGTCTTCAAGTGGAGGCTGAATGACTCCTTGTCAGGTATGTGGTAGAGGAGATCCTTATTCAGGGACATATGTCTACTGAGATCTCTTCCAACTCTGAAATTCTGTTATTTCATGACTTTATGCCTAGATCAATAGAGGGTTTTGTCCTTATTAACCTGGAAGGCTCCGACCTTGTGTTTCTCTAATCCTTGCCCAGTGACAAGAAAGAAACTAGAGGAGATCATGGCTCCTAAAAGTACAATCCTCTGGATGTAATAAGGTTTATATAAATAAGTACGGTGACTGGTCTCTTCATGTCTCTCAGTTGCTAAGATCTAGTTCAATACTAAAAGTGATATAAGCGCCAGTCTTTTTTTTTCCTCCATGGGATGGGGTGAGGGAAACAGATCAATGTGATGAGGAATAAAAAGCATTGTTGGGAAATAAGAGGGAGAATGAAAAGAATTTGAGATCCTCCACTTTAGATGCATTCAAGGGATAGTTGATTCCTAGACCCTATTTCTAAAGGCCAATAAGGACCTATCAAAGTTTCTAAGATGTACAAAATTGTGTATCATTTTCCTTCTCTACCACATCTTTGCCAAAGAGGGACCACTGGGTCCCCCAGAACATGTAAAAAAAAAAAGGTATAAGAGCTTCTTGATTATACCTAAAGCACCTAGAGATGAGCACTCAGAAATGTCCTTTTCTCCAGCCCCAGCCCTATTATGGCTATATACTTGGGGGCCCCTAATTATAAATATCAACCGAGGATTTTATTAATTCTGCCCAGCAGTACCTCTAAGGCAGAGAGAACAGGAGAAAAAGGACAATACATATTTTTCTACACCCCAGAGGCCTTCCCGTATCTCTGCTGGCCCTACAATATACTGACCTACTATTAGGATCAAGGAAGCTACCAGTGTTCATCTGGACAGAGACAAGAGCCGTGCTTGATAGTCAATATAGCTTTGGAATAAAAGGAAGGGGTTCAGGTGATTATGGGGAGATTAGGAAGGAATGAGCCCTTTGGTCCTCTTCAAGTACTTGTGTATGAAAGCTCTCTTGGCTGGTTTTTTCCTTTCCCTGTCTTCCTGATGGACTTTTCTCAGGCACAGAAAAAACACTGTTCCCACCACTTGCTAGCTTCTCTCCAGTAAAACAACCCCTTCATGGGTCTCTAAAGATGACTTGCTGCAGAGATTTTCCAAAGCTCTCACTCCTACCTGGAGCCAGCCATTGTTTCATTTTCTAGAAGAGATCAAGACTTCAGGGCCAGGAATCAGGCAACCCTTAATCACTTGATAAAAGAACTCAGGTGCCTTCATCTCACTTTGGAGTTCTTGTCTACCAAATCACATTGTCCCCAAATCAAGCAGTCATAAAAAGATACACACACACGTATATGTGTGCATACATATACATATATATGTATATGTGTGCATACTGTGTGCATATATATACATATGTGTGTATATGTATGTGTGTATATGTGATATATCTGAGGGGAAAATATATTTAGAGGAAGGAATGAGACATCCTATGTTTTCATACACATTCCCACAAATTATTTTTTCTACCTCTTTTTTTTTTAAAGAGAAAAAATCTGATTTTGGATGATCTCAAGAACCTGAAGACCAGAACTTACTCTCCAGAATGTGAGAGAAACAGAGAGAGACAGAGAGACAGAGAGAGAGAGAGAGAGAGAGAGAGAGAGAGAGAGAGAGAGAGAGAGAGAGAGAGAGAGAGAGAGAGAGAGAGAGGGAGAGAGAGAGAGAGAGAGAGAGAGAGAAACAAATAAGGAAATGTTACAGACCTTAAGGAAGGAGTTGCCAGGGGTCCAGCTAAGGGGGAGAAGAAGAATCCAAGGGGGAAGGTGCTGGCTATTTAAAGTATAGGCTGAGAACGCCTCTGCTGCACTGTAATTCTAAACTTTGCCCAACCCACATTCCGCCCTCCGGCCCCCCCCCTCCCCACAGCTACCAACCAACTACCTCCACATGAGTGATTTCCCAGTTCAGAGTGTGAATGTGTGTATGTGCGTCTGTGTCTGTTTGTGTCTGTGTGTGTGTCCACATTCTTGTAGATGATCCCAGTTGCCTATGTATTTGCCTGGAGGAAAGGGAGCTCTCCCTGGTGGATCTACATGTGTCTATAAAGCACACATCATCTCTGTGTTTCTCTTTCTCTGCAGCCCATTCTCTTTACCTACCCCTACCTGAATTCACATCACTAGGATAATTTCTTAAAGTGCCCTTTGGGATACTTTGTTGTAAAGATGGAAGATGAGACACAGGGCTCTCTATATTACAGAATGGGCAGTTAAGTGGCACAGTGGACAGAGTCAGGAACACTCATCTTCCTGAGTTCAAATTTGGCTTCAGACACTTGCTAGCTGGACCCTGGGAAAATCACTTAACCCTGTTTGTCTCAGTTCCTCATCTGTAAAATGAGCTGGAGAAGGAAATGACAAACCGCTCCAATATCTTTGCCATGAAAACACCAAATGGGGTCACAAAGAATCAGGCACAACTGAAATGACTCACAAACAACAACAAACAACAGAACAAGTACTGAATATGTGTACAAGTTCTTTTATTCAAAGAAAGTTTTAGCACAAATATTAGGTATAAGTAAAAAAGTAATTGCAGATGCTGTAGTTGAAGATCTTGAAATTTATATGTTTATGCAAGGAAAGACCAAGAAATCACTAAGCAGTTTTTCAATTAGGCAAGGAGCACTTCTTTATGGTGGGAATTTGAGAATTCCTTGAATGAAAAGGGGGAGCTTGGTAGTATGGGGAGGGAGAGAAGAAATTCAAATATATTAAGCACTTGCTGTTTGCCAGGAATTTTTACAAATATCTCATTTGACCCTCACCACAAGCCTGGAAGGTAGATGCTATGGTGATCCCTTTTAAAGCTGGGGAAAGTGAGACAAGTAGCAGTCAAATGATTTGTCCAAGGTTACATAGATAGCAAGTGTCTGAGGCTGGATTTTAACTCTGACTCCAGGCCTAGTAGACTATCACCCACTGTGCCACCTAGGAAAGGATATAGGATGGAAGAAGACTTAGAAATGAGAGTAAGATGTTTGGGTTAGTGAAAAATTGAGAAAAAGCCTGAAAGAAGAGATGAAATCTGGCCTTATTCGACTGAAACTGTCTTCTCTAAGTCACCAATGAACTTTTCTCAATTCTCATTCTTGACCTCTGTGAAACCTCTGACATTATCAATTACCCTCTTCTCCCAGATATACTCTCTTCTCTAGGTTTTCCTGACAACTGCTTTCTCCTAGTTATCCATCTACCCTTCTGGCTGTTCTGTCTTAGTCTCTTTTGCTCAATCTTCATCCAGTCAATCAGTCACAAGCATTTATTAAGTGCTTACTGTGTGCCAGGCACTGTGCTAAATGCTGTGGATACAAAGACAGTCAAGAAACTTACATTCTAGTGGGAGAAGACAACACATAAAGTGGAGCTAAAAAGCAAGGGTGGGGGAGAAGGGTGAAGGTCCCTAAACAGCAGCATGGTGAGGAAGTCCAGAGGTTAAGAAGCAAAGCCTGCAGAGGCTCTGGATGTCCCCCAAGCATCTATCCTTGGCCCTCTTTTCTTTTCTCTATATATTCTCTTGTCTGGTGGGTCCAATCATGATCTTTATGCAAATGATTCTCAGATCTCAGTCCTAACCTCCCCCTGGGGCAGCTAAGTGGTGCAGTGGATAGAATGACAGTCCTGGAGTCTGGAGGACTCATCTTCCTCAGTTCAAATCTGGCCTCAGATACTTACTAGCTGTGTGACCCTGGGCAAGTCACTTAACCTTATTTGCCTTGGTTTCCTTATCTGTAAAATGAGCTGGAAAAGGAAATGCAAACCAATCCCATATCCTTGCCAAGAAAACCCCAAATGGGGTCATGAAGAGTCAGATACAACTAAAAATGACTCAACAACAAAAACAACCTTCCCCTACCCCGATTTCCACTCTCACATCACGAATTGCCTTCAGGCACCCCGAATTGGCTGTCCTGTAAGCACATCAAACTCAACACACCCATAATAGAACATTATCTTTCCTCAAAAACTTCTATTCTTCCAAATTTTCCTATTAGGACATCACTAGCTCCTAGTCACCCAAGTTTACAACCTTGTTGTCATTGCTCTCTCTTACTCCATTTATCCAATTTGTGGCCAAGTCCTGTCATTTCTTCTTTCACATCTCTGACATACATCCCCTTCTCTCCACTCATGGAGACCTTCACCACCTTCCATCTTGAATAGTCTTCTAATTGCTTTCCCTGCCTCAGGTCTTTAATGCATCCTCCACTCAACTGCCAAAGTGATTTTACTAAAGCACAGATCTGACCATGACACTCCCCTACTCAATAAACTTCATTCTCTCCCTATTACCTCTGGGACATATGTGTGTATACACAGACATGTATCTGTATGCATGTATGTGTATACATGCATACACATATACACATGTAAACATATATACGTGTGTGTATGTGTGTCATCTCTTTGGCCCTTCACAACCAGTCCCTCTCCTACTTCTCCAGTTTTTTTAATACTTTACACCCCTCTAGATCCTCTACCATCCAGTGACATTGGTCTTGCTGTTCTTCACAAATGACCCTCCATCTCTGGGCCTTTTCACTGTCTGTCCTCGGTCCCTAGAATCCTTTTCCTCCCCACCCTGGCTTCATAATGTGCAGCACACAGTATGTGCTTAATATATGTTGACTAGGATGATAGAAGAATGATTAGGGTGTTCTCCACTTTTCCACCCCTTTCTGAAGTCATTAGGAAGGTTCAAGCCCACTCTGTCTCTCAACCTCCTCCTCTCATTCTATAAGATTTTACAAATTTGTAAAGGAGAGTGTTGATGGCAATTCACAATCCCCTTAATCTTGTCTGTCAAGAACCAAATAGGACTAGCCCAACACCAGCCTAATTCCCCCATCCATTAGATAAGATATGCATCTATTAAGTGCCTTGTGTGTTCCAGGCATTGTGCAAGGCACTGATGAGACAAATATAAGTGAGGGGGGATGCTTCCTTCCACTGTCACCCAACCCAGTTGATCATAGAATCACAGATGTAATCATAAATGATAAAGTTTTAATGTGTCTACACCCTGTGATCTCTTGGTGAGGTTCAAACTTCTTTGATTGGGTCAAGTAGGGAACAACAGAGATTGGCTGAGCAAACAAACTAGCCTCATATCTGGGGGCTTTAAATAGTTGGATGGATCTTAGTAGTTACAAATTTAAAAGTTGGAGGAGTCCAATCTCAAGAGCAGTTCATGGGGAAGAATCCTGTGGAAGGGACTTTCTCTTCTTTTTGACCCCCCATAGACATGATATCAGAGCTACTATACCAGTAGGAGACAACACATCCTACCAGGATCAGAGACACACCAGAGAACAAACAAGGATATAGAGAGACAGTAGCCTGAAGAGCAGGCAAGGAGTGTGACCACTTACGGTAGGGAAGAGTGCCATCTATAGAGTAAAGAGAGGGACCCAGATGGCACAGTGGATAGAGTGCTGGGTCTGGACTCAGGAAGACTTAAGTTCAAATTCAGCCTCAGATACTTACTATGTGACCTTGAGCAGGTCACTTAATCTCTGTTGCCTCAGTTTTATTAAAGACATAGAAATACCTGTCCCCCTAAGGGGCCCCAACTCAGACTTGGGGAAGCCTGGCCTTTAAAGAGAAGGGCCAGGTTCTTTCTTGTAGTCTCTGGCTCTTTATGCCAAATTGTTTCAATATTAAGTTTGCCTCAAGTCTGACGTCTCACCAAAAGGGATCGAGAGTTTTTTCAAGAATCAGTGTAGGAGGAAGATCATGTATAGGACAGCTATTTATTTCTCACACACAAAAGAAATTCTTAAAACACAAAAGACTCACAAGCTTACATTAACAAAATATTTTATCATTACAAAGTAATCTATAAATCCTATTATACTCTTTCCAGAGGTTGATATTTAAAACATCGGGGGCCATCTCCAGTCGTCCTGATTTATATCTTGCCATTGGAGCCAGATGGTTTCGGGGGAAAAGGTGAGGCTGGTGACTTTGCATAGCCCTGTCTCACTTAGATCCAATTCACTTGCAAGTCATGACATCGCCTTCCTGATATCAAGAACGAAGGACAAACAACAACATTTAAAACATCAAAGCATGAAATATTTTTGGGACTGCTGAACAACACTTCACCTACAACTTAGCTCTGCATTCACTACTTGAGCAGCTGCCTCAACATTCATATTTTCTGGCAATTTGTATCATGGCTTGGGCTCATCCTCCTGGTGGGGATCATCTTCTCTGAGTACTGAGATTCTGTAGGGCAGCTGAGACTGACTGTGGAACCTAGGAACTGCTGAAATAACCAGAGGACTCAAGAAGTCCATCTCAAGATTTCTGTTAAGTCATCTGTGTTCAAGAAAAGAAACACAATGCAGAAGGGACTGTCAGAGACTTGAGATCCAGTCGCAAACTAACCTGGATGAGCCCGTGCTCTTGTTCCACGTGAGAGCAGCAGCCACAGCTACTAGAGAGGAGGAGAGAGCCTCACATTTGCAGGAAGACCAAGAAAAAGGCTTTAAGAGTCATCAAGCCACACATTCAGAAGAAAGGAGAAGGAAAGTGAGAACAGAAGTCCTCTACTCTGTCCTCTTCAATATCTAGCCCTCTTCTCATTATGTCCTGCCAAGCCTCAGCCTTGGAACCCTCCAACCACCCACTGAATTTGCTTTTATACATTTGCTGCTGAAAAAAGGTGGAGAAAATCACACAACCATTCTTATTAATCCACTACAAATTTATGTTACACAACTGAGCCCTCACTGTTGCCATACCTCCCTTATCAAGTGATCCCACTCCCAAACCTTCTTCCAAACCTTTCTTTCAAATCTTTTCATTCCTTCTCAAACTTTTCATGGCTCCCTTTCCCTAACACCACTTGCCTATATTTTGCAGGAAAAAAAATGAGATCACCATGAACTCCCTCTTCTTCATCTCCTATGAGTGCCTTCTACCACCTTCTCCTCCTTCACCTCTGTCTCACACGCTGAAGCGGTCTTACTCCTTACCGAGGCTAACCCCTCTACCTGTTCAAGCAATCCAATTACATCCTGTCGTCCCCCTCTGTCATTCTCACTCTTTCACTTATTTTCAATCTCTACTGGCTTCTCCTTGCTCTCATTTCCTACTGCCTATAAACATACCTATTTCTCCTTCATTCTCAAAAAAACCCAAAACCCTCACTTGATCCTTCCATGCCTGCTAATTATCATTCTATATCTCTTCTGTCCTTTGTGACTAAACTAGAACAGGCCATCTAAGATTGGTGCCTCCACTTTCTTCTCACTCTCTTCTTAACCTTTTAGAATTTGGCTTCCAATCTCATCATTCCACCCAAAGTTCTCTCTCCAAAGTTACCAATTATCTCTTAAATGCTAAATCCAATGCCTTTTTCTCAATCCTCATTTTCCTCTCTGTAGCCTTTGACTGCTGATCACTCCCAACATCTTGATACACTCTTGTCTCTGGATTTTCAGGTCACCACTGTGTCCTGGGGAGCAACTAGATGGTTCAGTGGATATTGCACTGGACCTGGAGTCAGGAAGACCTGAGTCAAAAATCTAGCCATAGACACTTACTAACTTTGTGACCCTGGGCAAGTCACTTAACCCTGTTTGCTTCAGTTTTGTCATCTGTAAAATGAGCTGGAGAAGGAAATGGCAGTATCTTTTGCCAGTATCTTTGGACAGCATGGCCAGTATCTTTGCCAAGAAAACCCCAAATGGGGTCATGAAGAGTTGGGCATGACTGAAATGAATGAACAACAAAAATTCTCTCCTGTTTCTTCTCCCACCTATCTGACCACTCTTTCTCAGTCTCCTTTGCTGAATTCTCATCTAGATTATGATCTCTAACCTTAGGTGTCCCACAGGATTCTGTCCTGGACCCTCTTTTCTTCTGCCTCTATACTACTTCATTTGGTGATCTCATTAGCTCCCATGGATTTAATTGTCATTTCTATGCTGATGATTTTCAAATCTATCTCTCCTGCCCCAACTTCTCTGGTGTCCTCCAGTCTTGCATCTCCAACTGTCTTTTGGGTATCTCAAACTGGATATCTAGTGGACATCTTAAACTCAATATGTCCAAAGTCAAACTCATCTATTACCCTCAACCCTTCGCCCCTCGCCTTCTCCATTACTGTAGAAGGCTACACCATCCTCCCAATCCCTTAGGCTCACAACCTGGAAGTCACCCTGGATTTCTCACACACACAACCCAAATCCAATCTGTTGCCAAGGCCTGTCGATTTCATCTCTATAACATCTCTCTTATGCCCCCTTCTCTCCTATGACACTGCCACCCCTCTAGTTCAGGCCCTCATCACCTCACCCCTAAACTAATATAATAGCCTTATGGTGGGTCTGTCCGCCTCAAGTCTCTCCCCATTGTAATTCGTCCTCCATTCATCCACCAGTGCTTTCCTAAAGCAAGGTCAAATCATGTCATCCTTCTACTCAATAAACTCCAGCAGCTCCCTATTGTCTCCAGGATCAAATACAAGATTTCCTGGTGTTCAAAGCCCTTCATAACTTAGCCCCCTTCTACGTTTTCAGTCTTCTCACACCTTACTCCCTGCCCATATGTTGATCCAGTGACACTGGCCTTCTGGCTGTTCCATGAACAAGACGTTCCATCTCTCAGTTCTGGGCATTTTCTCCCATACCTAGAATGCCCTCTCTCCTCATCTCTGCCTCATCAAGCTTGTCTGGACTTAATAAGTCTCAACTGAAATCCCATCTTTTACAGAAAGCCTTTCCCAACCCCTCTTAATTCTAGTGCCTTCCCTCTCTTAAGTATTTTCTCCTTATATTGAACATAGCTTGTTTGTATATATGTGTTTGTTGTTGCTTCCTCCATTAAATTGTGACCTCCTTTCAGGAAAGGGACTGTCTCTTGCCTCTTTTTCAACCTCAGCACTAGCATAGTGCCTGGCACATAAGAGATGCTTAATAAATGTTCATGGATTGACAAGTTGTCTCTCCCTTTAAAGTCTACTGAATAGACACTGCTTCCTGGTTCAGTGGTCAATACTCCTTGATGCAGCTCCCCCCACCTGATACCATCACAAGGACCAGGAGATTAATACTTCATCCCCAAATCTTTCAACACAGACATGTGTCCCCAAAAGTAGCCAGGAGAGCCCTTCTCAGCTCCACCCATATGGCATCACTTCTATTACACAGAGTGACCTTAGAAGGAATGCTACATTATGCAAGAACAGTCAGAGATAATTAGGCCTGTATATCCAATTGCCCCTACAGGGACTGCCACGCTCTGAGGAACCAGCTCCCAGACAGAGACATTGAGATAGAAACAGAGGAAGGAACAAAACTAAGAATTTGGCTCTTGTAAGAGCGATTAGCACTGCAGGGAACCATGCACACACACCAAGGAGCAATGCCGCACAAAAACGCTATGGGGAAAAGCAAAGCTGAGGAGGGCCTATTTCTTCAAAAGAGATCCATGTATTAAGGAACCACAGGGACTAGGGAGCAACTCAGACAGGGGCTGAGGCATGTGGATTGTAGAGACCTAAAGGAAAGGTGGGAGTTACCTAAGGTAGGGGGAGGAGGGCTGGAGATGATAGTCAGGAAGGAGGACAATAAGGCTTGTGGAGCTTTCCCAGGTCCCCAAAGTACCTAAAGAAGGGGCTCCTTGGAGACTAGTTGCTAAATCTTTTACTTTTGGCACAGACTTACTGGGTAGAATGAAGTTTCTTATAGATAAGAAAGATTGGCTGTGGAATACTGGGGGAACTCTTCTATGGACTAAAACACCCTCCTCATCTGGCCTCAGACCAAACACTTGACACTTATTAGTTGTGTGACCCTGGGCACCAGCCCTGGAGTCAAGAGGACCTGAGTTCAAATCTGGTCTCAGACACATAACACTCACTAGCTGTGTGACTTTGGGCAAGTCACTTAACTCCAATTGCCTCACCAAAAAAAAAGCAAAAAAAAAAACTAAGTCAACATGCAGTCCATAGGGAATCTTTGGTACAGATTAGTGGTCCTGTCTCTATCTGAGTTTGACACCATTGTCCTAGAGGTAAGTTCTTTGGTTTAGGTATGTCACATCACCCACGTAGGCCTATCCAACCACCAACCAGAGGACTTCTGCACTCACCAAAGTGTTCTAGTAGAAGTTTTTTTACTTTGGCTTCCTTGCAAGGATTTATTTCAATTCAAGTTTAGATTTTGAGAGCTGACTACCTAAGAAAGTACTTGACCTAGGAAGAATTAAAACGTCTAAAAAACTGCCCTCAAGGAGCCATACATCCACAGCTTTTTAATCATTGAGCATGATGGGGACACAGAGGCCCCTTTGTGGGTGACTCACAGGAGTCAGCGTGTGATCTCTATATATAATGTCACCAGGAACAAGACCACAGGCTAAGAGCCCTGCTGCCTATGGACTTGTGCTTTGGATCAAGAAGATAAAGATGGGGCAGCTAGGTGGCGCAGTGGATAGAGCATCGACACTGAAGGCAGGAAGACCTGAGTTCAAATCAAACACTTACTAGCTGTGTGACCCTGGGCAAGTCACTTAACCCCAACTGCCTAAAAACAAAAAAAAATTTTAAAAAGAAGATATAGAGACTCATGACAAGTATGTCACTCACCTGAAAAAATCATTTGAGGGAGGCCTATTGCCTAGCATTAGCTTTAGCTCAAAAAGAGCGTGGAAAGCTATAAGTGATAGTATAATGCTAAAGTTTATTGTCAGGAATTCCTGCTAAAGGATCATGTCTTGCTACAAAATCTCGGTGTTCTGAGAAAATGCAAGATTGTACACTACTGGAGAGTCACTCTAAATGATTAGGAGAGGAGATGGTTTACCATTGTACAAAGGAGCCCCAGAGGATGGCCAAGGCCCTTTGAAGATCAGGCACCATCAGATACAGCCAGCCTATAGGAGAGCTAGTCAGACTCCTTGGTTGTTGTTGTTTGTCCTTCATTCTGGAGAGGACCAATGACATCAGGAGGGTGATGTTTTGACTTGCGAGTGAATTGGATTTAAGTGAGGAAGAGTTGTGCAAAGTCATTAGGCCCACTGTCCTCCACAGTCATTCGAATCCAGTGGCAAGACATAGGTCAGGATGACTGGTGATGGCCCAGGATGCAGTGGGAGACCTTGGCTTTCTTAAGCTAAGATCTTTCCCAGGTCTCAGTTTGTTTGAGGCAACACTCATTCAGTAGTTAAAGGCTAGGTAAGAATTGAGGTAAAAGATGACCGACTTTGCCTTCACAAAAGAATCAATCAGGGAAGGGGAAGACCCTCAGAGTTTCTGACCAGAATAGAAACGATTGCTATTTACACTCACTCTCAGACTCATTGGTAAACAAAAAGACAAAAACATGGGACAGCTTAGGAACAAGATCCCTAAAAGACACATCCACCAAACACAACTAAAAAGTTGACATCAAAGGATTATATAGGGAGAGTCCAAGGCAAAATCCAAAGGAAGAGGAAGTAGAATTTATGTATACCATTGAAAAGACTTCTAAGGCAGCCTCTCTAAAGGACAAGTCTGGAGGGAGTAAGTCTGGAGGTCAATTCTTTCCTGCCCACTATTTCAGCTTTGACAGTCCTAAGGGGACAGTAACCCTCTATAGGGTCTGAGATCCTAGGAACCGAAGATATCCCCATTTGCCCTAAATTATAGATTGAACAAGATTTCAGACTGAAGAACATTGGCCCAACAGGAGCAGGGAGATGGGATATTCACAAGTAGCTGTAAGTCATCCGGAGGGTGCTTGGTTTATCAATGATGAGGCATGATGGGTTAAGGGTAATGAAAAGGAATGTTACCCAAACACCCCCACTAATGTTTACTGGAACAGGGTAGTCCAGTACATTGTAAGGAAGATGGTATAGTACAGGCATGTCACTGACCACAACTCTCTCTCTCTAGGCTGAACTGGAACACTCACCCCACCCATACACATATTGGTAGGTTGGAGTGGTTCCCCATAATGGGTGGCAGCTACAACTCTTTCAGAGTCCTAGGGGTAACCCTGGTGTAGGAGGACTATAGGTTAACTGCTCATTACTTTAATTCCTGAGCTGCCACCCAGGCACTACCCAATTAAACAAATCAGGCAATATGACACCAATAATCTTTAATCATGAAACACTTATTTAATACAAAGGCAAAGCCAAAAATAATCATTATGTAATGATCTACCCATAAATCATGCTCTCCCATCAATGTACAAAGTGTCCATGGAGGAGTGGGCACAAATTTATAGAAATCTAGCAGAGATGCATAGGTAGAGAAATTCATGTGTCTGGGTCAACTCACAACTCTGTTCTACTAGTCCAGATGTCAGTCTCCATAAGAGACAATTCTGCAAAACACATCTGCTCCTGGGCAAGATGGTTTCTCTTCTGGGCAGTCACTTCTGGCTTATTTACAGCTACTTACTAGCTATTACTCTTGGGCTGCTGAAAAAGTGTTACTGCTCCTTTTAGTGAAACCAGAGAATCTGGGGTCTGTAGAACTATTTAGGTCTGCTTACTTGTTGTTTGTCCTTAATTTTTCAAAAAGGACTAATGACATAAATTAGCCGGACTCTCAGCAAAACAGTTTCCCCATTCAGATTTGCCTACTCAACTTTCCTGGATTTCCCCTCTTCAGCTGTAGGTGACAGTAAATACCAATGAAGACAAACCTCTAAGAGGTTTCTACCTTTCAAGATGGTGGTAGTAAAAGGAAATAAAGCCCAGCCTTTCCTTTCCCCAGTCATCTCTTCAAATAGCTTCTTCTTTCCTCTAATCAGCTCAGTTCCCAGCACTAGCTGCAAAGCCTGTTATCCTCCATTCATCTGGTCTTGGCTGGGCTCAAATTAAAGTAGCTGCTCTTTTCTCCTGCTCTTCTAATTCTTCTCCACTCTGTTTCAAGTCATTCTGCTTGTGTCTCTGATCACCAACTCCAGTTGCTGTCTGATCCCTGCCTCAAAGCAGGGTCTCCATGTGTAAAGTAATTCACCTCTACCTTAGGGTGACAAACCAAAATTCACCCATGGACCACAAAGACCCATTACAGATAGACAATGCACAACTACCCCCAAGTTACTCAAAAAAAGCTCTAGTTAGACTTTCACAGCTATCACCCTTAAAATATAGCATATAAATGAGTAAATAAGTAAAATGAGTAATGAGTTACTGGGAGGAAAGATACTTTGGCTATCTTTGATTTCTTTAAGTACTTTTTCTCTGAGGGGATACTTTCTCTCAGGTCCTCTTAGAAGTTTTCTCTGAGAGGCTGTTTTTCTCAATATCTTTCACACAAATATACTATTTTCCTATACCTTTCAATAAATAAAAATGTTCAAATATAAAAGGGACAACTTACAATGGCATCCAATGTATTTTTCAGAAGCTGCACCTTTTTAACTGGGAAGAAGGTATAGCAGGGAAGCACATTCTCACCCTCAAGGTTGAGTAAAACACTTCTGTCTCATTCATGGGGGACTGCTGTAATACTTCCTATGCATGCAGCATTCATATACAACCAGGAATGCTTATATGATGATGAAAGAGAGACAGAAACCCCAAGTTACACATAGATCTGAAGTAGATTCTGCACATCTAAATCCATGTGACCACAATAGGGAACCCCATGCACTGGGGAGTGGCACCAGATGGGCTTCATAAAACTGTAACAGGGGCACTTATTGCAAAAATGGAAGAGGTATGGGAGTAGAATAGTCTCACTTTTTCACAACTAATTCAGTAAGGATTAAAAATGAGAGTAGGACTGAGTAATGATCAAGAAATCTAAGGAGAAACTATAGTAAATGTCTCTTTCCAACCCAAGTCCACATAAAAGAAATATTCAGAAACTTGTGGGTACTAGGGAAGGAATCCAGCCAAAAAAACTGGTCTCAGAGTTCAACACATGGAATTCTTTCAGAGTGCAGACCAGAAGCAAGCTAGAGAAGCCTAGAACCTGTGTCTATGTTGCTCTGCCTCTGAGTCAAGAACCTGCAAAGTTCAGTCAAGGAGAGTAGCAATCAGACTACACCCTAGGTCAGACTTTTTAGGGCAAGAAAAATTTGCCTAGGTGGTTCCTGAGGTCCTTGAAGAACATGGTACTCAGTACCCAGAGGAAGCAGTGGCAGGACCTGATATAAAACAGGTTAAGATTTTTAAAAGTGGGGGGGAGCATCATTCCTTCCTGAAGTATTCAGAACATGGTTCAGATACAAAACTCCAATTCAAGAAGTAAAGCTGAACAAATGAATAAATAGAAGAGCTTGATGATAAAGAAATATTATGGAACCTGGGACACCAAGAAGGAGATAATTAACTTCACAATGTCAATTAGCAAATTCTCAAACAAAAATACAGCTTTACCACAAAGTGCATTAAAATTCCTGAGAGAAATGAAGCAAGGTTTTTTATTTTATTTTTTTTAACGATACTGTAAATGAAATGATAGTTCTGAAGGAAATAATTGGAAAGAGAACGAAAAAGTTAGTGCAGGAGGTACAAAACTTTGCACAAGTAACAAACTCCCTGAAAATTAAAATAGACCAAACAGAAATCCATGAGACAACAAGAAATACTAGAACAAAAAATTTTTAAACTGAAAAAATAGGAAAAAAAATGTAAGGAACTGGCCATCAAAATGACTTGGAAAACAAGTCAAGGAGAGATAATCAAAAAATCATCAAAATACCCAAAAAACAGGGATGAGGTAAGAGAAAGAGAAGAGACAAAGCAGGAGAACACATCAATTACAGAATACTAGTATTAAAGACACTACTTGTTCCCCACCTTCTTCTTTATGTGGTAAAGCAGAAGAATATGGGAGCAAAGATAGGGCAAAGTAGAAGAGAATAGTATAGAGAGAAACTTACAATTAAAAATAATAATTGTGAACATAAATGGGCAAAATTCATCCATAAAATGAAAGAAGATAGCAGAATGGATTAGAAAATAGACTACAACATTATATATTTACAAGAAACACACCTGAAAATTAAAGATTTGTAGATTGAAAATAAGGGTCTACAGCAAAATTTATTGTATTTCAGTGCAAATTAAAACAACTCTGAGATATCACCTCACACCTAACCAATTGGCTAATATGACAAAACAGGAAAATGATGTTGGAGAAGTTGTGGAAAAATTGGAACACTAATGCATTGTTGGTGGTGTTATGAAGTGATCCAACCATTCTGGAGAGCAATTTGGAACTATGCCCAAAAGGCTATAAAACTGTGCATACCCTTTGATCCATCAATAGCACTTCTAGGGCTGTATCCCAAAGAGATCATAAAAAGTGGAAAAGGACCCACATGTATGAAAATATTTATAGCAGTTGTTTTGTGGTGGCAAACAATTGGAAATTGAGGTGATGCCCATCAGTTAAGGAATGGATGAACAAGTTGTGATTATATAAATGCAATGGAATATCACTGCGCTATAAAAAAATGATGAGCAGGTGAATTTCAGGAAAACCTGGAAAGACTTGCAGGAACTGATGCTGAATGAAGTGAGCAGAACCAGGAGAACATTGTACACAGTAACAGCAATATTGTGCAATGATCAGCTTTGATAGACTTAGCTCTTCTCAGCAATATAATGATCTAAGACAATTTCACAAGACTCATGATGGAAAATGCCATCCACAACAGAGAAAGAACTATGGCATCTGAATGCAGATAGAAGCAAAATATTTTCTATTTTTGTTTTGTTTTTTTCTTTTCTTGTGGTTCTTCCTTTTTGTTCTGATTCTTCTTTCACAACACGACTAATGTGGAAATATGTTTAATATGATTGTACATGTATAACCTATATCAGATTACTTGCCATCTTGGGGAAGGGGGAGGGGAGGTAGGGAGAGAGAAAAAAATTTGTAACTCAAAATTTTATTGAAAACTATCTTTACATGTGATTGGAAAAAAATAAAATGCTATTAAGTGGTGAGGGATCTATTCTATTTCAAGAGAACTTAAAAAAGCAAGAGTAGCAATCATGTTCTTAGACAAGGCAACAGTAAAATAGACACAATTAGAAAAGAAAATAGGGAAACTACATTATATCTACAGGTAGCATAGAAAATTCAATATCGTTATTTAGTACTATATACATTGAATTACATATCATCTAAATACTTAAATGTTAATTGAATTTCAGGAAGAAATAGGACAACAAACGAAGAGGAACTACAGGAAATGACCAAAAATTACTTTTGCCTAATTTTATGCCAACAAAATTGATAACTTAGATTAAATGGCTGAAATGTTTACAAAAAGTATAAAATACTCAAGATAAACATAATAAGAATTAGAGAATTTAACTAATTCAGTTTGAGGAAAAGAAATAGGACAAGCTATACACAAAAACCCAAAGAAAAAACCTTTAAGACTAGATAGCTTTATAAGTGAATTCTATCAAACATTTGAAGAATTAATTTTAATAATACATAAACTATTTGCAAAAAAAAGAATAAAAAAGGAATCTTACCATACAAATATATTCTAGATAAATGAACCAGGAAGAGATAGGTAGGTGGGTAACAATCATTTATTAAGTGCTTACTATATGCCAGGTACTGTGCTAAGTGCTGGAGATACAAATATAAGCAAAAAGATAGTACTTACCCTCAAGGAGCTTACATTGTAATGGAGGGAGAGACATTAAAAAAAAGGAGGTGGGGTCATGGTAATGAAGTCCAGAGAGTGAGATGCACAGCTCAGAAAGGAATAAAGCATGGCTGACCTAAGCTTGTCCCCAAGATAGAGGCCCCAGAAGAAACTCAACAATAAGAAAAAGGGACCAGAGTAGGGGAGGGATATTCCAAGGTGAGAAGGTCCCAGCTACTGCGTAGTTGGAAATTCTAGGTTAAGAAGGTAGTTTAATCATAGTGGCTAAATCCAGGAGAATCAGAAGCACAGCCCACAGGGGAATGAAGATAAAGCAGAGAAAGAAAACTATAAACCAATATATTTAATTAATATGGTAAAATATTAATAAAATATCAGCAAAGAAGCTATAACAACATATAAAAAAGATTGTACACTATGACCAGTTTGGATTCATATCAAGAATGCAGGATTGGTTGAATATTATGAAAACTATAAACATAATAATGTGCTATTAAAATATTAAATAACCATTGTTAACAAAATTAACAAAAGTAAAAATCACATTATTATATCAATAGATACTGAAAAGACTTTTGATAAATTGCAGCATTGCAAAGCAGTCTTTACTGCAAGAAAAATAGACCTATATCATTAGAGAAATATTGATTGTTGATGGGTAGGCAATGAAAATACAATAAAAATGACACTACTATCTTAACAAATCTATTTATTCAGTGTTATACCAATCAAGCTACCAGAGTATTGCTTTCTAGAACTAGGGGGAAATTTTATCTGGAAGAGCAAATAGTCAAGAATCTCAAGGGAAGAGAGACTTCTGGGAAGATGGTGGAGTAGGTCAGAAAATTCCAAGCTCTCCAGATTTTCCCCACAAACAAGACAAATAGTGCTTCAGGGTGAAGCAAAAAACCCTCTCCTACTCCAAAGAGCAACGTCAAATGGTCATCTACTCAAAAAGAATTCACAGAAGAACTTAAAAAAGACTTTAAAAATCAAACAAGAGAGATTAAAGAAATTTTTAAAAAAAGAACAATTCAAGAAAAGCAAGAAGATTATGAAAAGAAAGTCAACCAACTGGAAAAGGAGATCCGGAATATTAAGGAAGAAAATGATTCCTTGAAAATTAGAATTGGGCAAGGGGAAGCCAGTAAAGTTAAAAGAGACCAAGAAATAATAAAACAAAATATAAAGAATGAAAAAATAGAAGAGAAGGTGAAACATCTCACAAGAAAAACAACTGATCTGGAGAACAGATCAAGAAGAGAAAACATAAGAATAATTAGACTACCTGAAAACTATGATTAAAAAAAAAGAATCTTGATACAATAATACAAGAAATTATTAAAGAAAATTGTCCTAAAGCATTAGAACAAGTGGAAAGTAGAAACAGAAAAAATCCACCAATCACCATTTGAAAGAGATTCTACTAGGAAAATCTACAGGAATATCATAGTTAAATTCTGAGACTCCCAGCTCAAAGAAAAAATATTAACAGCAACAAGAAAAAAAATTCAAATATGGTGGAGTCACAATTAGAATCACACAAAATCTAGCAGCAGCTACATTGAAAGACCACAGGTCTTGGAACACTATATGTTGAAGAGCAAAAGAACTGGGATTATGGCCAAAATTATCATACCCAGCAAAGTTAAGTATAATCCTGAATGGAAAAAAAATGGATATTCAATGAATTGACAGACTTTCAGGATTTTGTTGCAAAAATAAAAAAATTTGACATACAAGATTCAAGAAAAATATAAGGTACACTTCAAAGACTAATTAGAAGGGACTCAATAAGGACAGACTGTTTACTTTTTATACAAGGAAATGTAAAACATATGTCTAAGATTGTTATTAGTGATTGGGTAGTTCAAAAAAAAGATTGGGGTAGACCTGAGTATGATGTGATTCTAAATAGTAAAACTGTTTAGAAAAAGGTAAAATGAGTAATTATCTTATACAAATTAGGTGTGAGAGGAAGAACTGAAACATAGGAATTAGATGGGGGATGGGGGATGGTAGTTCTGGAACCCTAGTCTCATCCGGAATGGGTTAAAAAGGGGACAACACATACATACATGCACACACCCACACACACATATGGGTATAAAAGTCTTCTAAATTCAGAAAGAATAATAAATAATATATATATTAAAAAATAAAAGGTCAGGGAGCAGGGAGAGGATAAGGGAGGGATTTTTAGAGGGAATCCTACTCACATAAGATCTGGGTTGAAGAGAGAACACCATATACATTTAGAAAAGAATAAAAGTCTTATAAATGTATAAAGAAATAAGAGAGTAAGGGGAAAGGGGAGGGGGGGACAAGGAAGGGATCTTTGGGGGAGGTAGGTTAAGTAATAGGAGGCCAGGTAGCGGGTAGAAGTAAAGTAGAGTAGACTGGACAGACAGGAAATAAGAGATATACAAAAACATAAAGATCAGGAGTAAAATTTATTAGAAAAAAAGCATGTATAGTAATCATGATCTCAGACAAAGTTAAAGTTAAAATAGATTTAATCAAAAGAGAAAAATAGGGAAACTACACTGTATCCCAACCATATTAATCAATATTATTTTAGACTATTTAAAATAACTAGCCAGTACAAGGTTGGAAAATTGCTGTGGTATAAGAAATGATGAATTGGTGGACTTAGAAAAATATGGAAAGACTTGGACTTATGAAGGAAGATGTTATACACCCTCAGAGAAACAGAGGACAAACAAGTACAGTATAGTCTTACACAGATGCATATGAATGTATATGTCTATATACAAGTATGATTGTAGATATCTAAGTATATGTATGTGTATATAAGTGTATGTATGTATGTGTATATATGTACATATGTTTGTGTATATATATGCACATATGTACGTGAATATGTGTGTATACTAAACATACACACACACACACACACACAAATATATCTGTGCTTAATTGTAGCCTTATTGGGGGAGGGGGGAAGGAAGGGAGGAAAAAAGAATAAAGTAAAAAATGTACAGCAGAGAAGAAAAAACTTACAAGGAAGCAAAGAAAAGATGGACAGCTCTGAACACAATGTGTAGTATTTATTATATAGGCTTTTTTTCATAGAAATTTATTGCTGTATATTTTGAATCCTCTTATGTTCTGCTGTGCACATGGCAATGCTTTTTTTTCTTATTTTGCATTTAAGTTTATAATATGCTTTTTCTTTTCTTATTGTATATTTAAGTTTTAGTATTTAAGTATAAAATAAATTAATCAAAAAACAAAAACAAAAAATAATTTTTTAAAGAATCTCAAGGGAACTAATGAAAAAAAGGGAAAGGAGGGAGGCTTCAAACTACTACAAAGCAGTAATCATAAAAACTATTTGGCTCTGTTTTCAAAAATAGAAAGGTTGATGAGTGGAACAGATTAGGTATACAAGATAACAGAAGCAGGGGCAGCTAGGTGGCGCAGTGGATAGAGCACTGGCCCTGAAGTCAGGAGGACCTGAGTTCAAATCCGGCCTCAGACCAAACACTTGACACTTACTATCTGTGTGACCTTGGGCAAGTCACTTAATCCCAAATGCCAAAAAAAAAAAAAAAGAAAGAAACAGAAGCAGACAAACGATAGCATAGTATACAATAAACCCAAAGATACCAACAATTGGGGTCAGAACTTGCTTTTCTGCAAAAAATTTTCTGGAAAACTGGAAAATAGTCTGGTAGAAATTAAGTTTAGACCATAATCTCTTACCATATATCACAATAAACTCCAAATGGATGTATGTCTTAGATATAAAAGGTCACACCATAAACAAAATAGAGGAGCAGGAAAGAATATAGCTTTTGCAGTTATGGATAGGAAAAAATTCTTGACCAAAAAACGGATGGAAAAGATCTTAGACGATAAGTGAACAATTTTGATTATCTAAGAAATTTAATGGAAAGATCTCCCCCCTTCACCTTTTACATATCCTTCCCCCCCTAAACCTTTTAATTTTAACTGCATTGATTTTGTTTGTACAGGGGATTTTCAATTTTATATAAAGTTCTAATATTCAAGATATATAAGGAATTTATCCAAATATAGAATGACAGCCATTTCTCAAAAGACAAATGGTGAGAGGATATTAACAGGCAGCTCTCAAGGGAAGAATTCCAAGTTTTCAACAGCCATATGAAAAAGTGTTCTAAATCACTAACAGAGAAATGCAAATTAAAATTTGAAGGCTTTTCTGCATATCCATCAGATTGGCAAAAAAATGCCCAAAAGGGAAAATTACAAAATTATAAGAAGGGGATGTAAGAAAATAGATACATTTAACATTCTGTTGGTAAAAATGTGAATTGGTCCAGCCATTGTGAAAAATAATTTGGAACCATATAAAAAATGGGCATAACCTTTTAGTAATATTATTATTAGGCCTATGTCCCCAAAAGATAAGAGAAAGAGAAAAAAGATCTATGTGTATAAAAATGTTATAGTAGCTCTTTTTGGTACAGCAATAAACTGGGAACAATTCTCACATTGGAGAATGGATGTATTGTAATTATGTGTTGTAAATATATGAAATATTATTGCACAGCTTTAGATGAATCTGGGAAGAACTGATGCAAAGCAAAGTGAGCAAAACTAAGAGAACAAGTTATACAAACTACACTAATGTAAAGAAAAACAATTCTGTAAGACTTACAGAATCTAATCTACGTAAAGATCACAACTCCAGGGGGCCAATAATGAAGCAATCTACCCAAATCTAGTCAAAGATATGATGGGCTCGAGCTACAGAAGGAGACATACATTTTCAGACTGCAAATGTGTGGATTTCTTTTGTTTGATTATACCTATTTGTTACAAGAATTTTGTAACTCTTTTTTTTAATTAGGGGTAGGATTTGGGGAGGGAGAGTTAGCAATAGTATTGTCAAAACACTGAAGCAGTTAAAAGAAAATGCATGAAAGAGGAGAAAATTCAAAAGGAGGCCTAGCAAGCAGAACAATTTTAAAAGTCACATTTTTTAGTTATTTTATATGTATGTGTATATACATATATATATACGCATATATGTATATATTTAAAGTGAGCATTTGTAATAGAGATTTGTGGTTTCATATGAAATCATCTTCTCCTATTCTAGTTTCTATATGGAAATAATCTTTTTTTTGGTGTTTGTTAAATGGTGTTGTTAACAAAAAACAAGCAGCAACAGAGCCACAACACTTAGCTTTGTTAGTGGTAGAAAGTCCAAGACATCAAGTAATGACTTGCACTGAGGAACTACCAGAGGTGGGGAACCTGCAGCCTCCAGGCCACATGTGGCCCTCTAGGTCCTCAAGTGCGGCCTTTTGACTGAATCCAAACTTCCAGGACAAATCCCTTGGGTATTTGTCCTGTGAAGTTTGGGTTTAGTCGAAGGCCTAGATTTGGGTATTTGTTCTCTGAAGTTTGGATTCAGTCAAAAGGCCACACTTGAGGACCTAGAGGGCCACATGTGGCCTCCAGGCCACAGATTCCCCACCCCTGAACCAGACCTATCCCTTTGTTGGTACTGAATCATGTACACTGAATGGGTCCCAAGGGAAGGTAGGCCCAATTGATTGGAAAAAGTTAAAAAGGAAAGGGTTTCTTGATGTACTTACAAAAATGGAGAACGTTCCTGATGTCAGTGAACTCAGTCAGGTACGAGCCCGTTCGGCAGTTCTGTTAAGTTAAACGAAATCTGCTCTATATTTGTTTCGTTAGTCAGAGTGCTGATGGAATAGCTGAGGGTCATTTGGGATGAATCAGAATTGACCAGTTTCCTAGGTTGCCTTGGGGGGACACAAATCAAAGAGGTTTTGTGAAAGCCTTCCCCCACCTAAGAAAAACACCCCCAAAATTATCTCCAGATCCTTTATGCCAGGATCCACTTCACACATGGGGCATATCTACTTTACAACTGAGTAAACCGAGACATTTAGAGGTTAAGAGACTTGGGCAAGGTCGCACAGCTAAGTGAAAAAACCAGGAATCAAACCCAGGTCTGAAGAAGGTGAGATTTTGAGAGCTGTGACCATGTCTTACACTCAGCTATTTCCCTCACAGCATTCCTCACTGTGCTGAACACATAGTAAGAGCTCAATATTTATGAATTCATTCATTCAACAAATATTTATTCAGCATGCACTGTGTGCTGGACACCGTATTAGGCAATGGAAAAGATACAAAGTCTAGATAAAACTTAGTTCATCCTCTTGCAGAGCTCCTAGTCACAGGAGGAAGATGGCATAAACACAGATAACTACAACATGCAATGTTACATGATGAGGACTGCCTTAGAGAAGGGCAAACAAAGTACTTTATGAGATTTGAGGGAAGATGTCATCACCAAGTAAAGGATCAACAAAGTCTTCTCAGAGGAGATGGTGTCTGAGTTATATTTTAAACCACGGGTGGAAATTTAACAGGCAAAGGGTGAACGGGACAGAAAGATTAGCTTGAGCAAAGGTGATGGGAGGAATGAGGAATGTCCAGGAGGGAAAGTCATCTGAGTTGGTTGGAGAGCTCCATGTTGGAAGTGAGAGGAAAGAGAGGAAGATTGATATGGGAGTGTGGCAAAAGATCTTGAAAAGGCCAGGAAAAAAAGCCTGAATAATACACTTCATAAGCAATTAAGAAACCATGGAAGATGTTTGTGCAGAAGAATTACCAGATCTATGCATAAGAAAAATTATTCAGGTAATAGTATGAAGAAGGAACTAGAAGAAAGAACGGACAGCAAAAAGACCCATTAGGAGGCAATGGCAACAGTCCAGAAGATTGATTATAGGGACCCTATATTAGGGTGATGGTCACGGGAATAGAATGGAGTAGATAGAAACGAGATGTTGCAAGTAGATATGAGATGTTGCAGAGTTGGAATGAATTTGAGAGGCATTGTGGCAGCATGCACCAGATTTGGAACTAGATCTAGGGTCAAATGACAGCTTATTTGTTATAACATAATATTTTTGTTGTTCAGTCATTTTTCAGTCGTGTCTGACTCTTTGTGACCCTATTTGGTATTTTCTTGGCAAAGATACTGAAGTGGTTTGCCATTTCCTTCTCCAGCTCATTTTACAAATAAGGAAACTGAGGCAAACAGGATTAAGTGACTTGCCCAGGGTCACACAGCTAGTAAGTGTATGAGACCCGATTTCAACTTAGGAAGACCAATCTTCCTGACTCCAGGCCCAGTGCTTTCTCCACTGCACCACCTAGCTGCTTATAATATAATATGATATGATATGATATGACATGACATAACACAACACAACAATATAACACATCACAACCTAACAATATAATATAATTAATATAATAATTAATATTATATGACATGACACAATATAACATAACATAATACAACATAGTTTCTACCTGTGTGACCTTGAGTTTAATCTTTCTGGGTCTCATCTGCAGAATGAAGGGATTAAACTACATGGCTTCTAAGATCCCTTCCCGCTATAAATCTATGGACTTGGAGAAGAATCAGATAAAGGTGGTAGTGTGAGGAGAGCAGTTAAATGGATTTCTTTTTTGGTAAAGCCATCCTACATGGACCACTAATTAAGAATATCCATTATCTCTTTCAAGGTCCATGCTAAAGTTCAGGACTCCTTCAGAAAATAAATACCAACGAGAGAAAAAGCTATGAAATGGAAAGATAGACTCCTTGTGCCAGAAGAGTACTTCTATCAAAATCTAAACCTGGGTCACATTTCTAGCCAAAGCATTTTAGGAAAAATGAGTGTTTTCCCTCTTCTAAGAGCTCTTGGGAAGGAGATTCCCCAGCTTGCCTCAATCCCACAGCTTTGATGTACTTATTTATATACAGGAAGGCCTTTTGTTTTACTCAAGCCCTCCTACCGCTACTGACTTATTTCTTGTTCTACAAGTACTGCTGGTAATGTATTTGAAGGTTTTTTGTTGTTGGTTTGGTTTTTTCCTTTTTTTAGGGCAGCCTTAACCTTCTCTTCTCCAAGATAAATAACCACAATTCTTTTCATCTTTCCTCATAGGTCCTATTTTTCAAAACCGTTTGTCGTTTTCATTGCTTTTTTCTGGATGCCTTCCAGGTTTTTTAGAACCTTACTGAATTGCAGAGTCTGAAACTGGACAGAGCATTTTATTAGGGCCACACTGAGTATAACGGAATGATTGCTTCATTGTTCCTACACGTGCATATTCCTGTTTATGCGGTCTGGTATATTTATTTTAATGGCACTACACTGTTGACTAGCTCCTTGGTTTCAACTGATTCTGAAAAAGAGAGCAAAATGACAGCCGGGCACAAACCCAAGCAGCCAAATGTCAGAAGCAGGAAAATATTGAAGTTGAGTCACTCTTGGAATGAGATGTAAGTCTTTCCGAGGAGACATCCTGGTGCTTCGTGAGGGAAGGTCCACAAGACACTGGGTACACAATGGATTATTCAACCAATAGCTGTATAGTAGAAAGAGCACTGGGTTAGGAGTGAGGCAATCTGATTCTGGCTTTGCCATGCACTGGTTGTTTGAGCTTGAGTAAACAACTTCTTGGACCTCAGTGTTCTCATCTGTAATAACAATAATAATATAGCACCCACTATGTGCCAGGCACTGTGCTAAGCACTTTATGCATCATATTTCACTTAATCTTCACAAACAATGCTTGGAGGCAGATGCTATTATTATCCTCATTTTACAGATGAAGAAATTGAGGCAAACAGAGGTTAAGTGACTTGTTCAAGGTCACATAGCTAATACGTATCTGAGGCCAGATTTGAACTTAGGTCTTCCTGACTCCAAATTCAGTGCTCTATCCACTGTGCCACTTAGCTGTCTCTGTACAATGGCAAGGGCTCCAGAAATAAATGTAATGTAAACACAAAAGGCAGGAATAAAACTTTAATAAAAAATTTCTTTAAATGGGGCAGCTTCCAGCTTTGTGTCACTGAAGTCAATTCAAGACTATTTTAAAGAAAGGAGATAGTGAATCTGATCATTCCCCTACTATTACTATCCCTAGAAGTTCTTTTTTTCCCTCTAATAATGTGGTCTTCCTGAATTTTTATTACTACAGTACAGGTAATTCTCTTAAATTGTAAAGTTCTTGATATCAAGACACAAACTTTTCTCCTAATATGGTAGGTAAAGATGTAGGTAGCACAGTGGATAGAGCTCTGGACAGGGCGTTAGGGAGTCTTGAGTTCAAATACAGCCTTAGAAACTTACTGAGTGAACCTGGGTAAATCTCTTAAGTGCTACCTGACTCAGTTTCCCCATCTGTAAAATTTGTTGAGTCTTTTTAGTTGTGTCCAACTCTTCATGGCTGCATTTGAAGTTTTCTTGGCAAAGATACGGAGTGGCTTGCCATTTCTTTCTCCAGCTCATTTTACAGATGAGGAAACTGAGGCAAACAGGGGTAAGTGACTTGCCCAGGGTCACACAGCTAATAAGTATCTAAGCCTGGATTTTAACTCAGGTCTTCCTGACTCCAGGCCCTGCATTCTATCTACCACACCACTTAGCTGCCAGATAGACTTGTGCATTCCCCCAGACTTATGTAGCCTTTGCACACTTGACAGCAGTACTGAGTCATTGATACTTGCTAGATGACCACTTTAGAAGAAAGTACATTACCTTCCAGCCATGCAGAGAGGAAACTTTGTCATGAGCACTGGTATAAGATGAAACCTCATGTTGGTGGTTTATTCTCAGAGGGTCTGATGTTTGTACTGTCTGCACTGAGAAGGCAAGTTTAATTGTTGATTCCACCGCACTAATTAGTGTATGTAACAATAAATCACTTACAAGTGGACATTATGTATTAGTCAGTCAACAAGCATTTATTAATCATTCGTTATGTGCCATGTACTGTGTTAAAAGAAAGACAAAAGCAGTTCCTGTCCTTAAATAGCTCACATTCCGATAGGGGAATTGACATGTAAGTAATTACATGTAAGATATATACAAATAAATGGAAGATAATATTAAAAAGGAGGGCATTAGCAATGACATGGCCAAGAAAGGCCTCCTATAGGAGGTGGGATTTCAGCCGAGTCTTAAAGGAAGTTACGGAAACTAAGGCAGAAGGGCATTCCAGGCACAGGAGACTGGACAAAGGCATAGAGATAAGAGATGGAGTGTCAAGGGGTGAAGGAGGGAAGGGTTTTGGGGGAGGGGAAGGCATGTTGCCCTCTGTCACTGGATTATGGAGAAGTAAAGTATCAAAAGACTAGAAAAATAAGAAGAGGGCAAGTTGTGAAGAGCTTTAACTGCCAAACAGAAGACTATTTATATTTGATCCTGGCAGTTATAACAGGAAGCCATTGACCCAATGGAGTTTATTGAATGGAGGAGGAGGGAGTGACATGCAGAGTTTGGACATAACAAGCTTGGCATACCTATCAGACATCCCATTCAAGACGTTCAAAATGTAGAACTGGAGCTCAGAAGAGAGACTAGGGCTATTTATATACATCTAAGAACCATCTGCATAGAAGTAATCAGTGAACCCATGGGAGCTGATGACATCATTAAGTGAGATAGCAAAAAGAGAAAAAAGAAGACCCAAGGGGACAACCACAGGTGGTAGAAATAATATGGATGAAGGGGGGCAGCTAGGTGATGCAGTGGATAGAGCACCAACCCTGGATTCAGGAGGACCTAAGTTCAAATCTGGCCTCAGACACATGACACCTACTAGCTGTGTGACCCTGGGCAAGTCACTTAACCCCAATTGCCTAAATTTAAAAAAAAAAAGAGAGAGACACAGCAGAAGCCAGAAAGAGCCAGCACATTCTCTGTGAGTGCAGAAGCAGAAGGGATGCTGCTGTCTGTGGGCACTTACAGGAGGGTGGAGGTCTTGGTTCCAATTCCAGGCCAGAGGGGAGAACTGAAGGAGGATCTGAGGCTAGAAGCACCATCCCCCATACTCCAGGACTAGAGGTGACTAAAAAAACTAAGCTACTACAAAAAAAAGCACAGGTAAAGGAGAAAGAATCCACCCATAAAGAGTTACTGTAGGAATAGAGAAGACACAGTGTTCATCTTCAGAAGAGGACAGTGAAGCAAAAAAGCCTCTCCTACCCCAAAAGTGACGTCAATGGTCACCTGCTCAAAAAGAATTCATAGAAGAACTTAAAAAAGACTTTAAAAATCAAATGAGGGAGGTTGAGGAAAAATTTTTTTGAAAATAAGAACAATTCAAAAAAAACAAGTAGATCATGAAAAGAAAGTCAACCAACTGGAAAAGGAGATCCAGAATATTAAGGAAGAAAATGATTCCTTGAAAATCAGAATTGGGCAAGGGGAAGCCAGCGAAGTTATAAGAGACCAAGAAATAATAAAACAAAATATAAAGAATGAAAAAATCGAAGAAAATGTGAAACATCTCATAAGAAAAATCGACCTGGAAAATCGATCAAGAAGAGAAAACATAACAATAATTGGACTACCTGAAAGCTATGATTAAAAAAAAAGAATCTTGACACAATGATACAAGAAATAATTAAAGAAAATTGTCCTGAAGCATTAGAATGAGGGGAAAGTAGAAATAGAAAAAATCCACCAATCACCATTTGAAAGAGATTCTACTAGGAAAACCTACAGGAATATCATAGCTAAATTCTGAAACCCCTAGCTCAAAGAAAAAATATTACAAGAAACAAGAAAAAAAAACAATTCAAATATGGTGGAGTCACAGTTAGAATCACACAAGATCTAGCAGCAGCTACACTAAAAGACCATGGGTCTTGGAATACTATATGTTGAAGAGCAAAAGAACTGGGATTATGGGCAAAATTATCATACCCAGCAAAGAAAGTTAAGTATAATCCTGAAAGGGGAAAAAAACGGACATTCAATGAATTGACAGACTTTTAGGACTTCGTTTAAAAAAAAAAAAAAAGATTTGACATATAAGAGCAAAGAGAAACATAAGTACATACCAAAGACTAATTACAAGGGATTCAATAAGGACAGACTATTTACCTTTTATGTATGTAAAATATAAATATATATATGGTTGTTATTAGTAATTGGGTAGTTCATAAGAAAGACTGGGGTAGACCTGAGTATGATATGACTTCAAAAAGCAAAGCTGTTCAGGAAACTAAAAAGACTAATTATCTTATACAAATGAGGTGCAAGAGGACAGGGGAATTAGATGAGAGAGGAGGGCTGGTAGTTCTGGAAACCTACTTTCATCGGGAATGGGTTCAAGAGGGAACAATACATATATATCTGGAAGAGTACAAAAGTCCTCTAAATTTAGAAAGATAAAACACTAAGGAGGTAGGGAGGGGGGACAGGATAAGGGAGGGATCTTTAAAGGGGAGGGTGAGGGAATAGTTTAAAGGGGAATATAGAAGAGTGTTTAGATTAATGGGAATGGGAGGATAAAGGAAGGATTTTTGGAGAGGGTGTGGGTTAAGTAATAGGAGGGCAAGGTAGTGAGTAGAAGTAAAGTAGAGGAGCCAGGACGGATAGGAAATGAGATACATACAAATATAAAAACAAAGATTAGGAGTAGAATCTGTTAGGGAAAGTATATGTTTATATATGTATGTATACATGTGTATATATGTATGTATATATGTGTATATATGTATGTATATATATCTATATCCATATCTAAATATATCCAAGCTTAATTGTAGCCTTCTGGGGGTGGGGGGAAGGGGAAAAAAGAACAAAGTAAAAAAGTGTACAGCAGAGAACAAAACAAAACTTACAAGGAAGCAAAGAAAAGATGGACAGCTCTCAACACAGCATGTAACATTTATTACATAGGCTTTCTTGAAATGGAACTTTATTGCTATATATTTTAAATCCTCTCTTACATTCTGCTGTGCACATGACGTTTTTCTTTTCTTATTTTATATTAAAGTTTTAACATTTGTTTGATTCTTTTTCTTTTCTTATTATACATTTAAGTTTTAGTACTTAAGTCTAAAATAAAATATGAAAAAAGAAAAAGAAAAGAAAAAGAAAACCCCCAAATGGGGCCATGAAGAGCCAGACAACTGAACAACAACAAATTGATAGGCAAAGGAAGTATGGCATAAAGGACAGAAAGCTGATGTCAGAGTGGGTTTAAGTCCCATTTATGACATATACTAGCCGTATGGCCCAGAACAAGTCATTTAACCTCTTAGTACTTTGAGAGATCTCTAAGACTATAAAGTGCAGGGCAGGATAGAGATCTATAAAGATCTCTAACACTATAAAGTGTTACTCTGCACTGTTAGAGGGAGTTTCCTCATGGGAAGTTCCTTTTACCAATGAAATCAGAGGTTTAGTTAATAAAAAAAAATGTTTCACTGAAGCTTTCACTGAGCTGTAATTCACCAGTAGTTCTTTCCAGCAGACTGCTAGTAAGCCAGGCAAGTAGATTCAAAGAATCATTGTACCATTGTGTTTTGAAGTAATGAATTGTATAATTGTGTCAAAATTACTTTTGTGTACTGGGGTAAATAACCACCATGACTGTAGAGCTTCCAGCTGGGAGGAGAACTCACTAGGACATAAGTTCTTAACCTGGGCTCCACGAACTTGTTTTTTAAAAAATATTTTGATGAGCATTTTAACAACTGGTTTCTTTTGTAAAGCTGTAATATTTTATGCATTTAAAAACATTATTCTTAGAAGAGGTCTGCAGGCTTCACTACACTTGCTGAAGTAGTCCATGACACACACAAAAAAAGGTTAAGGGTTTCCTCTTGATCCTGGACCATTTTGGCTATACTAGGGAACTTGTCAGAGTCAGCTGCATCTGGAGATTCTCAGAAAACCCAGCAATGCTTATTCCTACAGGTTTAGTTCCCCACTTTGGGATCATTGTATCCATATTAATCCCTCTATCCAACGGAAAAGGGTCAAGTCCCCCTATTGGGATCCCATTAATGAATTGCAACTCTGATCACAAAAGAACAGTTTTCCATCCTCTGGCCAATGGAGAAGAATTTCTTCTAATTGCTGTTTGTCTATAACTGACTCAACTATTTGGTGGTGCATTGTACCTTCTCTGACACTTGGATTAGTACCTGCCTTTATTCCCTCCTCATTAGTCTAATAACTAATTTCCAAATACTCCCCCTTCTAGTCATTTCTTTGAGGATCTAGGAATGCTCCCTCAGATTCAGGCAGGTCACTCAATAGAACAACTACATCAGTCTTTTTTACTCAGCACCTAAAATCTCTAAGACACAACATGGTGTGAAAATCCTTTTAATGTTTTTGTTATCGATAAAATAAGGGTCTCAATGCCCTATAAAGTCCTTTTCAACTTTGAGTCTATCATGGGTCAGGAGTTGAACCCGACACTCACCCACTCAGTAACAGGGATCTCTCCCTTCTCAAATTTCCTGGGGTACTTTGCCCGTCTTTTCTTCATTTACATTCTCTTGCATTGTAGTTATTTGTGTACACATCTCTCTCCTACAAGACTGTACGCTCTTGAGAATGGGTCTGTTGAGGCTTTTTTTTTTTTAATCCCCAGGGCCTAGCACATACTAAATAAATGACCTATTTATTAAGAGTTATAAATGGAGGCACAATGGCACAGGTGAAACAGCATTGAACTTGGGATCAGAAAGAGCTGTGTTTGAAAATGTCTCAGACACTAATTATCTGAGGACAAGTCACTTAACTTTTATTTGCCCGTTTTCTCATCTGCAACAGGATGTTGTGAATATCAAATAAATTAACATGTATAAGCTATTTTGCAAACCTTGAAGTGCTATAAAAATGTTAGCTATTTTTAACTGAATCATTGAATTGAAAAAAAAGGAGGGCTGCTTCACCAATTAACATTTGAACATCCATTTAGGGCCTGGTATTATACAAAAGGTACTACATAAAACAAATTGATCCATGTACTTTACAAGCTCACAGTGTTAAATGCAAGACTGGTGAGCTTAAAACTCCAAATATAATACATAATTCAATGGCTACTTTCCCACAGCAAGCCTTGCTTGGTATTCTAAGTTCAATAACTTCTTACTGACATCATCATTTATTCTTTTAAAAATTATTAGCATCATCTACTAGATTGTAAACTCCTTGAGGGTAGGTAGCATTCCCAGCCTTTAGCAAAGTGCATGCCTGGGGTTTATAGGGTGATCAAGGAGGATTAGTACCTCTGGTGTGAGAGCTTGCTGAGCCCTTTTCAGGGCTCCTCATCCACCTTTGTTGCCCCCAGCTCTCAATTGTAGCTGTACATGCTCAAAAGAAGCTGTAACATGCACAAGGGCCACACCCTGGTAAACCATCTCAGCTAAACCAGGCTGAAGATAACTGACAGGCCTAAAACCTGTCAGTGAGCTGGGGGGTGTCTAACCCAAGTATGTGAAGACATCTCCCTGCAAAATAGGCAGAAGTGAACATTTGGTTTCAATGGGCCATGAAGGCAGCTGAAGTTGGTGTTGTAGGGAGTTTTGGTCAGATACCAAAAACACCAACGTTCTCCTCTGTATCCAAAGCTATCACCAGTCATCTTGACTTTTATCTTGCCACTGGACTTCAATGACCAGAAGAGAGGGTAAGGCTGATGACTTTGTGCAGCTCTTCATCACTCAAATCCAGTGAGTCAAGACAATGTCATTGGTCCTATTCAAAACGAAGTACAAACACCAATATGGTGCATTGCACACCAGGTGAGTGAAAGGTAGCTGTAGGGAGATGGGAGGGAAAAGGAGGAATACAACCAAGGACAAATATAAAGTGACAAAGTTGTAAGGCATGAAGAAGGCTCAGGATGAAAAGGCTTTTGAGAAATATCAAGGACAGCAAAGAAGAGTATTAAAAGGTAAGTTTGGAGTAAGAGGGAAACAAAACAAGAACAAGGAGGGAATAAGCTTGGAGGAGATGAGAAAGTATATCTATTTCACTCCTGTTTTGCTTTAGCATTCTCTCTCAAGAACGAAAACAAAAATTGCTAAGGAAAGAAACCGTAGTCCAAGCTAGGTGAACAAAGATAAACGCATGAGGCATTTACCTTCTAATGGGAGAGGTAACAACCTATTTGGCTCTGATGTCAGAGAACACCTCTGGAAATTACTGCTTATGTGACTTCACCATTCCTGGTCCTCAGTTTTCTTGTCTTTCAAATAAGGGAATGGACTCTCAAGTCTCTTCCAGTTCTTGATCTATGATCCCCTAAATTTGTCCCATTTATTTCACATCATCCTTCTTCAGGTGTTGCATATTCCAGCCAGGCTGGACTACTAATGGTCCCCCAAATTCTACATCCTATCTCCTGACTCCAAATCTCTGTACATGCCATGCCTGTGATCTCTAGCTCCCAAGAATCCTTCCTTCAAGCCTGAGCTCAGGACCTGTATGTGCCATGATCCTCAAGTTGCTAAATCATCTGTCTTCAACTCTGTTACTTATTCCTCTGTATATATCGTGGAATGCAAGCTCTAGAACAAGGATTGGTTTGTTTTTTTTATCCCTAGCACTTAACATAAAGTAGGCATAAAATGTCAATCTGAACGTTTACTGACCAACTCTTGGCATACTTTGTTCCAGTTTTCCCCTTCCGTATATTTAGGTTGTTGATTCTTTTCTCTTTCCTACATGACCAACTGTATGATTGCTGGAGACCCATTGCATCCTGTTACGTGCACCTCTAATTCTGATTTCTGCAGACCCTTTGTCTATATAAAGTCTGTAGGACCAAACTTACTCCACTTGCCATGTTTTTGTGCTTTTCTTAGTTGAAGAAGATGTGGAAAGATCAATGGGAAGGAAAGAAAGGAAAGGTTATAGGAAGAATATATTGTATATTGTGATTTCTATTCCATTAGGCTCCACTATCTCCTTGCTCCACCATCACCAACAGAATATTACCTTCATTATGAATTCTATACTGCTTCTATGCCAAATTTAAATCCCATTCTCAGAACTCTCCCTTCTCTTCAGATCCTTAACATTTCCGAAACTCCTCAACACCAGCATGACCAAAAAGAACCATCCATAGACAACTCCTAAGGGTCCCCAGACAACTCTGGGAAACATTAGTGCAGTAGAAAATTGATCTTTAGGATCTGATTCTAGATAGATCTGCCCCATACTGCAATGTCCTCATTTCTGATTAAGGAAGGTTTACTCCTGGCCAACCACCTTAAAAGAATGTCAGTGTCACAAATGAGAAAAAGTTTGTTCAGTTAGCCAACAAATATTTATTTCACAACAAATTATTTGGCAATAGTAACCAGAGAAAAGTGGGACAGTACCTGGTTATTTACATGCAGTGTATTCCAGACACTTTCCAGCAAACAGGCAGTATCTTTCAGGAATGGCTTTAGGTTTAGTCCTGCCTGGTAGCAGAGGTAGGCAAGATGACCTCCTAAAATCCTGAGGGCTCCCAACATCAACCCCTAGAACCAATAGCAGTAAAGCCACTGGCACTAGATTAGTGGACACAGGAATATGTTTGCTAGTGGGTTGGCTACTGAGTATATTTCCAGGCCTAGAACAGTTAACACACACCAATAGAACCCAATGATCCCAACTAGATTCACTGCAAACCATCCCAGTTCTTAAGGTGGAAACCACAACATATCTGTCAGTCTTATCATTTGGGATAGTAATATATTATTCCCCAAGTTTCCAGGATGAGGAGCTTTTGGCCCTTTTATCTACTTCTTCTTCAAGGAAACCAAATTGCTGAATTCCCATCTTATCCATTCTCAGGAACAAATATCAAATCTCGTACTGCATCCCAATTATTCTGAAGGAACAATTTCTATAAAGAGGAGACTATTCAAACCTCCACATTTGAATGAGGTGGTAATAGAAATTACATGTTGGCAGCTTCCAAAGGAAATGCAAAAGAAAAAATGCCACAGTAGTTTGCATAGAAAAGTATGCAGGGGTGTTTGAGATCCTGAGGAGCTGGAAAGGTTTGGCTTACCAAGCTCAATAAACCACAGTGATCAGAATAATTGCATATGACCCTAAACTATACTGCAGCACAATCTTATAGAATTTCCATCCAAATCAAGAAAAAACTACCGTGGTGCCACAGCACCAGGTGGCATACTATTGGTATGGAATGAAGCACACATTTGTCAGCCATGATCAATATCTTGATTTATTTTGCTCAATTGTAGTTTTGTTTTTTTTTTATTTCAAGAGAGGGTTCTATTAGGAGAGGGGAAGTCACTGGGAAATGACAATTAAAAAAAAACAGCGACAAAACTTTTTTTTTAAACTACCATAAGATTTCATTTTAAAGAATACCAATTTTTTTTTATACTCTGGTTGGGGGGAAAGTATGGATAAGGACAAGGAGAAATATTTTACTGTAAACTTTATTAAACTCAAAGGGAGCTGGCCCTTTTCCTATCTCATTCATAGCATTCTTTATAATTTTTCATATGCGGTGAGTGTATGTGTACACACATACAATTAGCATATGAATGTCCTCTGTATACACACTCATATTTAGTTGCTGGGATAATGAGGAACATATTTTGTAAAATTTAAAGTGCTACATAAAGATGAGCTACTTTATATGTTGTATCTCTATATAAATATAGCTACATAGATACATGTATATTCATTCATGGAGGCAGGGTACACTTGAGGCTAAGGTTCCTTCCAGGTCAAGCAATTGCTTTGAAGAATCATGGATAGTAGAGCAGACCAGGAGATAAAAACAACAACAACAACAACAGAGGGTAGGAATGCTATAAAGAACAAAAGAAATTTGGGCAGAAGACAAAGTCAGGAGAAATTTGGAAAATATAGTAACACTGCATTAGGAATTGATGTTCGAGAAAATTAATCAGATGGCAAGAAATTCAATGCGCGCTCACATACCACAAAGAAACATATAGTAACACTGAGCTAACAGTTTCCTGGGGATTTTTTTAAAATGGGGGCTGACACTAATATTTCTGTTGGGTTGGTTTTAGTTTTATCAATTTCTGGGGGCAGGGAACACTTTAGGTTCCTTCCATCTTCACTATTTTATGAACCAAGTAGAGAAAAAATGTTAAAGTATCTCTGGGGGTAGCAATTTTGAATAAGATAAAGTGAATGGAAAGAAAGTAACAGAATGACTCATAAGCCCTATAATCAAACTAGCAACGTCACACTGACAATGATGGTTATACAGGGGAGCAGGTACTAAAGCAGAATACTAAATTAGCCTTCAGGAAGCTGACAGATTAGACAGAACACCTTTTAGAGCAATCAAGGCTAGATTTTTTTTTTTATATTTAAGCTGTGGCTAGCCTAAGGCAACACACTACAGTAGAAAGGGCACTGGTTTTAGCATCAGAGGGTCATTGTTCAAGTCTGGGCTCTACATGTGTGACCTGGGACAAGTGACTTAATCTCTCGGGACTATTTTCACATCTGTAAAATGAGGTATTAAGACTAGATGTCCTCCTAAGGTCCTTTCCATCTCTAATATATGAACTTGTGTAAGACGAAAATCTCCCACAGAGGGAGAAGACTAGAGGAAGACCTTACAAAATGATAGCTGGTACTGGAAGCATTTCCCAATCTCTCTTTATTCCAGTGCCTTCCCTCTGATAATTATTTCCTATTTATCCTGTATATAGCTTGCTTTGTATAAGTTTGCATACTGTCTCCATTAGATGGTAAAGCTTCTTGAGGGCAGGGACTATCTTTTGCCTCTTTCTGTATCTCCAGCACTTAGTGCAGTGCTTAGAACATAGGAGGAACTTGTTTATTGATCAACTGATGAGGTATGAGAGTACAAGACGTACTGTTCAGAATTATAGAATTTTTATAGTCAGAAAAGACCTTTAGCTCCTTAGAGATCACTGTATATATGTCCTATACATATATATGTGTGTTTCCACTAAATGTCGAGGGCTCTTTTGTACCCTTAGCATCTTACATGATGGCCGAAGCAGACCATTGTAGTTATTCAATATTGCCTGATAATTATCATCTGGACCCTTTACCTCACTTCAGAAATAAGAAAGTTTACACACTGGACTAGAATCCATCTCTCTTATATCAGTGTTCTTTCTCCAAAACAATTCTGCATGGGGAGAGGAGACCTGCCATTTCTGAAATTAAATTTTCCTAAGAAATGGAAAAACTATCACTCTACCCTACATTCCTGACCAATCCAACTGGGCTTCATAAAACAAGATCCACCAGCTTGAAGCTACCCAAATCGTTTTGGGGGACTCCTATGATCCCCTCCTAAATAACACACAGAATAGCCAACTCTCCAAATGGTTGGGGGTCCCCAGTGGGAGATTATAGTAATAATAAGTTAGCACTTATATAGTGCTTTAAAGTTGCAAAATGCTTTATACTTTATCTTATTTGATCTCCAAAACAACCCTGAGATAGGTGTTATTACCCTCATTTCACAGGTGATGAAAACCAAAGCTGGAGGTGCCATAGCCACTAACCATGGGAATTCATTAAGGTAGGGAGGGCCTCCATTGAAGCTAATTTCAATCCCTCTACAACTTGGTAGATAGTCTTCCTAAATTGATGTGGCTGGAAAACCTTACCACCCTACAGCCACCATAATGATGAAGCTTTCCTAGGCTGGTCCTTAAACAGAAAGGATACAATTCAATTTAGTTCAGACCACTGATGAACCACATCTTTTTTTTAAACTAGATCTGTGATTTCCTTAGTGTAGGGAGCTCCTGATGAGTAGCTTCCAGTAGCACCAGTGCAGACTGATAACTATTCTGCAGATTCATCTTAGACCAGGAGTGGGGAACCTGAAGCTGGAGGCCACCTGTGGCCCTCTAGGTCCTCAAGTGTGGCCTTTTAAATTCAAACTTCACAGAACAAATCCTCTAAATAAAAGGATTTGTTTTGTAAAACTTGGGACTCAGTCAAAAGGCTTCGAGGCCACAGGTTCCCCACCATTTTAGACAGTCTCCTATGCCACTGAAAAATTAAGTGACAAGCTTGCCCGATGTCTGAAGAAGGACTTGAACCCAGGTTTCTGGACTCACAAAGGCCAGCTCTATAACCACTATACCATGTTGCCTCTCAATGAACTGCATTAAGCAGGCTGTATTACAGAGATTAAAATATTCCCTATTAAGAGTTAGATAAAAATAAATTCAAATAAGCAAATGCCTCTCTGCAGGAGAAATGTCAAAGGAATTCCAGTGGCAATTTTAGTCCACATTATGCATTTTATTACTTGATTATCAACCTCCTAGTATTATTTGCCATTTGTTTCATGCATATGTACCTCATCTCTCAATCAAAATGTAAAGTTCTTCAAGGAAGAGATTGTGCTTCCTATTTATTATGTATTCTACACAGTACCTAGCATAGTGAGTGGTAGGCACACAGAAGATGCAATACATACTGTCAACCAGGGTTTGCCCTAAGGAACTTGAGGAGAAAAGAATTTATCACCTTAAGAAAACACTGGCACCTAATTATTACAAGTAGAAAAAATTCCCCTCATTCTAAATTTATAAAAATAGAGTACATTTCACTCTTATAATCAGAAAGTCCTTAGCAAACCCATTATTTGTCCTTCAGACTTGTGTGAGAACCCATGTCATTTCCTTATCTGAAGAAACTTTGGGTTTGAACTAGTCTTAGGTATTTGGGAAATAAAAATTTCAGAGGTTTTTTTTTTCTCCTCTATTTTCATGACTGGTATTGTTTCGCTGCAAAAGGACAAAGTTTCAAAGAAACAGAGGTAGAGACGTGTATATATTTGTCATCACCTGAACAGCTGAACTCCTCAGGTACCAAACCCATCTGTATTTTTGAAGACTGTTCTCAGTATAGATTATCACCAGATTATCTAACCTCTCTCCTGGTCGTAGAATAAATGAAATGTGTGTGGGAACTCCTGTTCATTTGCACCACCGCAGTTTCCAACCCAGCTTTTCTTGCTCCTGCCCGCTCTGTGTTACACTACCTCATACGTTAACCATCACAAGTTGTAATCAGTCTGGATGAGAATATAAGACATTGAATGCACATCAAGCTTTATTTTTTTTTTGCTTTTATATGTAGTAATTGATGTCTCTAACACCAAATTTTCCCTCACAAAACAAAATTACGTAATAAAGTAAGTCATACTTATAAGGCACTAATAGCCCTGTTAAATGAGAGCCCGTATTATATGTAAGTATTCTGTACGTAATAAATCTCTAAGAAAATATCCTACAACGGTTTCCTAACCCAAAGTATACTTCAGCTATGTAAAGCATTTTAAATTCTCTATTTCAGAGATGGCGGGGGGGTGGGTGAGACCTAAAGGAAGATTGAGGGGGAGGAAGAAGATGGGAGAATGCAAGGAGGAGGAGTCAGAAGCCAGGTTGTTTAAAAACACCCACTATTCTTCCTCCTCCTAAGGCATTAAGGAAAACATTGGTACAGGGAATACCCACAATGATAAAATTTTAGGTATTTTGAAGTAAGGACTTCTGGCAGCAAATTTTGTGGACCCCTAAAAATGTGCCATGGGCAGACAGTGGGACAAACACTGCTCTCTAGGAGCAAAATAATCTTGAAGGATTATTTATAAGAAACATTATGAGAATGTTTAGACAGCAAAAAAAAATTTTTTTGGTCTGAACCTGATTTCAAATAGGTGTAAGGAATTCCCTGTTCAAGGAAACTTTCATTCACTGATGCAAATCAGAAACTAAAATATAGTTTTAGAAAGTTGCCTGAGGCACTAAGTTATCATTTGCTCCCAGTAAAATAGCTAGTATGTGTCAAAGGCAGGACATGAATTCAGGACTCACTCTAAGCCTGGCCCTATGTCCATTATACCACACTACCTCCAAACATAAGAGATACTATAATTCTTGGTTATAATTTTTCATTTCTATTTTCTTTACCAACATTTTTTTTCCTGGACTTGTAATTTCGTCAGTGTGAGGAACCCAAAATATGAAATCTCTTCCCACTCATCTGAGACATAATAATTACCTTGTAAATGAAGGTTATGTGACTTGCCCACAGTCATACCGCTAGTAACATGTTAGAGGCAGAACTTGAACGCAGATCTTCCCGACTCTAAAATCAGCCCTGTAATCCCTACTCCACAGTGCATTTCATCACCAATAAAAAAACAAAGGCAAAATCCAGGACAAGGTTAAATATAACAATACCCATCCTTCCTTTCTAATACCAAACTGTAAGCTCCCACCTAGAAAGGACTTTTATTTTTGTAGCCATTGCCTACTACATTGTCTTTGAAGGGGTGATTAAAAATGTTTGTTGAATCGAAATAGAACAAAAAACATCAAACAGTAGAGAATAAATCAAACCAATGATTTTTCTTGTCAATCTGGCAGTCAAGGAAACTTGCAACAGCAAGTTTCTAAATATGTCAAGAGTTGACATAAGTTTTTTAACAGTTTCACTTTTAACACAACGTTCAGCTTTCAAACTTTGATTTTCACCAACCCTCTAAAAAAAAAGTAGGTAATCAATCATCTTCCCTGGGAATGTAATTCCTAAGTTTCTTTTCCTTGTTTCTCAAAATAAAGGTTCGAGATCTGGGAGCAAATCTCCTTCTTCTGAACTCCAGGTATCCCTTTATACCTCTTACTGTACTTTCACCTTCTATCCTGTACTAACAAGCAGATATTTCTCATCTCAATAACTAAACTATAAGGTCCATGAACTCTCTTAGCCTTGCATATGGTAGGTCTTCAATAATGTTTGTTGAATGAATGAGATCTTGACCAATTTCAAGTATGAGCTGATTCACTCACTTATTTCTTGTTTAGGATACTAACTTATAGAAGTATCCTTTCAATGTACTGTTTTGCATCTAAATTCTAAAGAGTATACGAACAGAACATTTTGTAGTACTAAAACAAGTAAGAACAGAACTGAAGCAATAGCTAAAATCTTCTTGTCAATCTGACAGGTCCATTAACCTCCAGTGTGTTTTTTTTTAACTGTTATTTTCATTTTTTAACTTTTTTTTCATCACTTTCCATAACCTTCATCAAAATGGTTTGCAATGACATCTGCCTTTGAAAAGCAATAAACATGCAAAAGCTCAACTATGATGAACTGCCATTTTCTGTTGGCAACCACTTAAAAACCAAGCTTTGATACCAAACTATCTATAGTGCTGAGGAATGAAGCTGTAATATCAGTGAGTAGTTTCTTTTTTAAAATTATGCTTTATAAAAATACAGACATTTTTTAGCTTTCAATTCCTTTACACCTCCCAAAAATTGCAGTTTGGTATGTTAACATTCATTTTTATCCTTACTTTTTGCTTCCCAATCCTGGAGGCCCAATCTGTAATATAATTAAGCCAAACTCTCAGATTTTACTTGAGTGATAACCTCATAGTTCTAAATGAAGGAATATAATTTTTTTTTTAAATATCAAATGATGTCTATGTTAGCCTTTTAGCAGGGAACTATACATTGGTGGAGGCTAGTTTGTTTCTTGTGAGTTTTCTGGGGGAAATCCCCCAACACATACACACCTACGGACAGAAATCACACTCCAGATAGCCACGCTTGTTGACCCACCACTTTAAAGGGCACAAAACTTCAACAAGTACTATAGCAGACATTTTTATAGCCTGCTCCAAAGAGCTGAATTCTAGAGAGCAGCACAAGAGAAATCAGAGCAAATTTGCATCCCTAAGCAGCCACTGTCCAACCTGGAGACATCAATAATCACAGGAATTTTTTGTTTTATACATAGAGGGCCACTGATAGGACTTCTCTCATATTCTCAATTCTCAGAATTATTTTCTATTCCTGTATTCATTATCTTCAATTAATCATAAGATATTTTATTTATTCCTTCTATAGCCTATATTGACAGAAGGGAACAAAACTGATACAGCTCATGTATGAACTAACTGTAAAATATCCACATATGTTGATGATTATTAAATTCATAATAAAGAAATATTTTAAAAATAAAATGTTCATCTATCAAATCTTGACCCACAACTATATTTTCCTTATTTGGGAATTGAAAAAACCTCAAAATATGAACCATTAATTCACAAGAATAAAAAATGATAGCATTAAGGAGAAAAATGACTAGGAAAGAAGGCATGCAATGGAAAATGTCATGGAGACCAGATTTTATAAAATTAGTTTTATGTCATCTTATATGGACTCAAATGATAATTGGACAGTAGGAGCCACTAGTTTCCTATTAAACAGAATGAGGCAAAATAGAGAGGAGTAGTTCGTAAGGTCTTTTCAAGATACTGTTGAGTTCAACTGCTAAAACGTAATATATCAGTATTTTTAGGACACAGAGAAGAGACGCAGAACAGTCAAAGACAAAACACTATTTTTAGTAAGAATTTTTTTTTGTTTTGTTAAATCTCAGCTCATCTTCTATGTAGACTCTGCTCTACAACTCACCTATCATCTGTACAAGAAGTGAAAACACAGTGGGAGGGAAGAGAATACAGCACCCTGGCCAGCTTCAGACATTCACATACAAAAACAGCATAGACTAAAGTGAAACCAGCACTTCCCCAAAGACAGGGACAAATCCCAACATATGAAGAAAATGCAATTACCTATTTGAACACAGGCAAGATGATGGAAGGTCTAGTTAGCCTAGTTTGGGAAAAGGTGACTGCTTACTCCTTGTACTACAAGGAAGGAATGAAGGTCCTTTTTAAAAAGCAAAAAGCAAAAACAAAAAACAAGCCCCCAAATGGGTTTTTGATGGTGGAAAACTGTATGTATGCTGCTGGTAATAGTGGTAAATATATATTTATATATGTATATTAAAAAAAGGAAAAATAATCTATTTATAGAACAGTCAGTAGTCAGAGACATTTAGAAAAAAGTAAAAACAAGTTCTTTTCTTTAAAAATGGATTGACTAAAATGACCTCATCACCTAGAGGTACCATAATCCTACATCTTCTGATGAAGCCAGGGCATGACTCAGAATCATCTGTTGCTGCTTCTAGGCCAGAATCTGAAATAGCCAGTGTTTAGAATGGTAGATTATGGGTCAGGACTACAAGGTGAGCAGTTACATGGTGGTCTTGCTTATGATCATGCCTAAAGCCTGGTGATGACAGGAATACTTGTAAAAGGATGTTATGCCAAAAGCATGCACCACTGTGGCTCTGCAAGACAACCCATCTGGCCTTTTTTCTTTTTCTTTGTGCAGAATCCTGGGTCCATGTAGTTGTTCCTTTCCAATACGTAGGCCCAGGATACTGGGAATCCTCAAAGCCAGTCTCTATAAGAGAAGCTGTTGCTCTTGGAGGAAATAAGAAACGCTCTTCTTTCCAAGATCCAGCCTAACCAAACATCTGAATTGAGATGGTATTCTCCACATTCGGTGGTCTGCCCCAGCTGAAGGAAAGCTCCAGGTTTTCTTTTTTGGTACAAACAAGCACTAGGAACTGACGTTTGCAATATGCTGCTTTTCCACCTGACTTCTAACAGAACCTGCAGATCTGCCCTCCCTTCAATAGCTGTAGAATATTAAATGCTTAGAAATAGTGGAAGGGGACTAAGGTATTCTGACTATCTTGCTGTCCCATTCAGGCAGGCCCAAGGCACTCTGGTTCCATACATGCCTACAAATAGTGCTGCCATTAAGTTGCGAATCTCTAGCTAATGCCTACAGGCCCCAAGCCAGCTCCACACCCCAGCTATATAAGCCACCCTACTGCTCAATCAAGTCTCTGAACACAATGCAGGACACCACACTCACGAGAAACACTTCAGTTAAGATAACGGCTGGAATACCAAAGAAGACATCTCTGCATAGATGGGCTGGTACAGTATGTGGCTCACACAGTCCCACTGCATAGAAAAAGCGAGGAGGGCTTTCTCTGCTGTAGGCCATTCGTCTTTGGAAGCAACAACTCTGAGCAGATCCAAACCACCCTCCCTTGATGAAAAGGGTCTCAGTGTGGTCCATTTCCCTCATGTTCTAAACTAACCAAGCTTCTGCTAGCTGGCCTCCTTCAGTCCCTCCACTGGAAGCTTGTAGCTCATTATGAAAGAAGGAGGTTGTGCCTGTCCTGGGCTACTTGGCCCCTGCTTCTTTGCACAGTTTATACAGATGTAATCTTCATTTTCTGCCATTTCTGGAGAAACACCCACACAGACTTGATGAAACCACTCATCGCAGCCACCATCACACTGTACCCAGTCTACCTGTAGGAGATAAGATTGAGAGGGCTTTAGGACAGTTAGCTATCCCTAGGGTGAAAGTAAAGTCAAGGCAAAATAAATTAACAGCTTACTTTTTACATAACTACTGTTTTGTAAGTATTTCAGTATTATTTACATCCACTACCTCATTTTAACCTCACAACAATTCTGTGAGGTAAGTGGGACAAGCACTATCCCCGCTTTTCAGATAAAGAAGCTGAGGTTTAGAAAGATTAACTAGCTTGCCCAAGATCGTGTGATTAGTAAATGGCAGTCAGAACTTGAACCCAGATCTTCTGACTCCCAAGTTCACTACTATGATTTATTCACTATACCAATGGTTCCCAACCTATAGGGCAAGAATGTCTGAGAAACTACAGACATTGCAAAGACTTCAAAAATCCATATGTGCGCCAATGTGACTTCTATCTTCATTCAACTCCATAAAGATACATAGCGGAACTCTCTCTCTCTCTCTCTCTCTCTCTCTCTCTCTCACACACACACACACACACACACACACACACACATGTATGTATGTATATGTGTGTATATGTATATATGTTCCAAATGTACTGCAATTTTTCCAAATGTACATATTTCGCAAATTTATAATAAAATACAAATTTATTTTAAAAGCATTGCTGAATTAACAGTAGATTTCTATAGATGTCAATTTTTTCTTATTCAGTAATAACAGTGCAACTACTATCATATGGGGCATCTGCGAAATTTCTGACATTAAAAAGTGTCCTTTATTCCCAAAAGTGAAGAACCATTCCATAATACTAAGCTACCTCTCAAAAGAAAAGCTGTTCAGGTTATGCTGGCGGAAAATGCCCACTGCCAAGACAATTTCTATTTCTTCTTTACAAAAGGGGGTGGGGGGAAGCTAGGCAGTTATCTGAAAGTTAGCTGTACTAATAAAATTGGAATAATTCTCAAGTGGTTTTGTTTCTCCATGAATATCTGTCATCAGAACCCAGTTGATACATTCTGGCAGATCTTCACCTGCCAATCTCTCATAGTACTCACTGAGCACTAAGGTAGCATTATGGTTCTGTCTTGCAGATCTCAACCCAAATCCACAAAATTTCTGTGTTTGTCAGACCCAGTATCTGTCAGTCTAACAGGAACATCAACATCACTTTACTTTTGTTCCCAACCCCTGGTGGCTTACTCCCAGATCACATGCTTCTCAAGTTTACTAATCTAATCAGGGCTATTGCCCCAGACTATCTTTTAGAAGAAAGACTACAGTAGTCATTGTTGCCACAAATATTAATTGCTTTTATAGTGCCTTCCCAAATGAAATTCATTCCTTGTTCTCTGTAAGAAGTCTGGCTTTTGAACTCAAACTGTGCAGCACAAAGAATAAGTAATTAGAATGTACCTATCCCAGCAATAACGTACTAAAGCCAGAGAAGGGAGTTAATCACTTCTATGCATCAAAGGAAAAATAAAGACACTTGTAGATGTATGTGATTTAAGAAGCTGTTAATTGGATAGTAGATACAAAAAGGACACTCAGGAGGAGTATGTTGGCTACTTTGGAACATAAGAACAGTTACTCTAATTAGAGGGATGAACTTTTATTTCTCTGGGCAACTTGAATATGACATTATTATCCTTTTTATGAGCTAACCCACAGACCTTTTCTCTAACTCTCTTAACTTACAACAGTCACCACTCGCTGCTTGCCCAAATGTCAAATCAGTTATCAATTACCTACATTTCCATGTCCTGAACTTTTCCTGACATCTTATCCTTCACTATTATATAACCACTGGGCCCCAGTTTCCTCAGGATCATACATACACACGTACGGATTTATCTTTCTCTCAGCCAAGAGCAAGAAGGAGACAAGCTCAGTTCTCCTTTTTTACCCTGGTAACTAGCTAGATATCCCTTCCCAAAGTTAGGATCTCTTACGACCTTTGTAAAGAATAAGGTTTCCCTTGAAGCACAACTATGTTGGTTATAAAGAAAAATTATACGTTATATGCCAACTTATATCAATAAATTCTTAATCTTGTTTCTCTGAAATTTGACATATTTTGCTCTATCATCATCAACTTGGACTCCTTTTTAAAAAAAAAAATTCAAAAAGGAGGCCCATGATTACTCAGAAGTTAAAAGGTTGAGAAGTTAATTAATACTGTAGAAGACTAATAAAATTCAGTGGGAGAAGCAGATGCCTAACAAACTCAAGAGTAATGTTTCAAATTTCACTTTAGTCACTCAGTCATTAGATGTTACTTTGTTGTTCATTGTTTCTGGTGGAATAAGAACATTTTTTACTTTACAGAGGCACTTAACAGTAATAAAAATAAAGAACTCTAAAATGTGAGTTGCTCAAACATTAATCAATAATGATGAAAAAGAAATGTTCAACTTACAGCACAAAGCTATTTCAAATGGGAGAGGGGGAACAACATACGAGAGAAAGCAACATGGTAAATAACATGTCACTCTTTCATATTTTTAATCCAGGGAACAGTAAGAAATTTAAACCTTCTAGAGAATATAATGAATAAATATGCCTGGAAATGGATAAAAACTTCAATAGTATCTAAAGTTTCTTCTGATGCTAAGGAAGCATCATATAAATTTATCAAGTTTTAATGTCTCAAAGATTCTTCCTCTATATATTTCAAATTCTCACCATTACCTAATGAAAATGTCATTATATAATTGCTCTACCTAAGCCTTAGAAGTGAGATATTGGAATGATCTCATCACAAGTACCTGAAATGTCTTTATTACCACTGAATTTGAAATGTCCTAAAATTAATAGTCATTTAATGCCATAAGTAATAAATGCAACCAAATCAGTTACTAAAATTTTCAATCAAAAAGTCTTATTTTCTCTATACATTTTTGAAAACTTTATTATCATCATTTGTTGTTTTTTTTTTTTAATTTAGAGCTTCTAATAAAAGGAAACAGAAGATCTCACTACTAGGAGTATATATTCTAAGCTTACTGACAGCAAGAAAAGACGACTGTGTACAAAAACATTCACAGTGGTATCATTTGTAGTAACAAATTCTGGAAACAAAGTATGTGCCCAGCAATTGGAATAGTTGAGAGAATTCTGACACATGAATGTAATGGTATACTATGGTGCCATGTGGAATGATGAATGGGTGAATTCACTTAAAAAAAACAAACAAGCCATGGATATACCCTTTGACCCAGCAACACCACTACTGGGTCTGTTTCCCAAGGTGATCAGGGAAAAAAGAAAATTTATATGTCCTAAAATATTTGTAACAGTTCTCTTTGTGGTGGCAAAGAACTAGAAATTGAGAGGATGCCCATCTATTGGGCAAAACAAGTTGTCATATATGATTATGATGGAATACTACTGCACTGTAAGAAATGCAACCAGAAAAGCTGGTTGATTTTAGAAAAACATGGGAAGACTTGCATGAAATAATGAAAAGTGAGCAAAAACAAGAGAATGTTCCATACGGTAACAGCAATGTTGTTCAAAGAATTGTGAACAACCAAATAATTCTGAGTACTATAAATATTCAAATCAACCATAAAGATCTATAAAGGAAGATGTTATCCACCTCCAAAAAAAGAACTGATAAATAGAAGTAAGCACAGTATGGTTTTACATACATTTATAAATTTGTGTCAAATGGTAGCCTTCTCTAATGTGGGGTGGGGAGGGATCCCTGGGAGACAGATTGGAACTTAAAATGTAACCAAAAAAAATTAAGTTAAACAAAAACAAAGCAAAACAAAACAAAACAAAAAAGCATGGAAAGACATGTATAAAGTTACACAAAGAAAACAGCTAAAAACAACATACAAAATAACTACAACAGTATAAATAATGCCAACATGCAGAGATAACTAAAACTCGATCAACTACAACAGCTAATGTTAGTACTATACTGGCCAAATTAAAGGACACATCCCTTCTTTCTGTTAAATAATAATTAAACTTTTTTCTCAGGGAATGTACTTCCTAAGTGTGTTTACTTGAGATTTTTTGTGTCAAAATGTCAAGAAATTTATAAACATAAATAAAATAAGAGTTGGGGTCATGCCAGAGACTGAAAATGAATGACAAAGGTAGAGTTAGTATTTCCTATTTTATGTTCATCGACTCTAAGACCATAGCAGATTAATGAAGATGTATAGTCTCTGGCTTTGATAAAATCTATAAACCTCCCCTAGGCTCCAGGGTTTCCAGGATTTAAGCAAGGGGTTGAAAAAGATAACATTTCATTTAGACTCCATAGGTTAAACAATACACATTAAGCTCGGAATCTGGCAGAAGGCAGAACCAAGTAAACAATTTTTCAGTCCCACTCCCCCACCTCAGTGTCAGCCCACTAAAAAGCACAATTTTCTAAAGTAGCTAGCTCAGTATTCTTATGGTTCCTGATAAAAGATTTGGTTCTAACGTTCACATAACACATCACAGCAAGACAGGACAAGCACAGAATCACACAGTGAGAGTTGGACGGGATCTCAGAGGTTAACTAGCTGAACCCATACCTCAAAAGAAAGCCCCTCTATAGCATCCCTAACAAATGATCACCTTGCTTTCACTTAACAAAAAGGGGGAACTACTCCCAAGGCAGTCCATTCTACTTTTCAACAACTCTAATCATTAACAAGCAAGGCTTGATGCATATATGTGATGCATAATGCTACAATCTTTTTGGAAAATAATCTGATAGAGCACTAAAACTTCAATTTTCTTAAATGTATTTCTTAATTTATATCATAACTTTTGATTCAACAATCCTATTATTATCCTATGCCCTAACAGTATTAGTAAAAAGGAAAAAAGCTAAGCTAGCTATTCAAAGATATTTATAATAGTATCATTTGTACCTTTAAAAACACCAGAAATCAACTTACAGTATGACATACCAGAATGAGCACCAGATTTGAGGTCCAAGAACCTGAGGCTGAATCTTGGTCCTGCTACTGTCTACCTAAGTGGCTTGGGAAAGTTAACTTACCTTTCTGGTTCTGTTTCCTCATTTGTAAATTAAGTGGTTGCATTCAGTCATCTCTAAAGTTCCTTCCAGCTCTAAATTCTATGATCCTACAATCCTAAATGTACAATTTGGGAGTGACTAAACAAATTATACTAAATTAATGTAATGAAATAATACACTGCAATTGAAAACAACAGCCAAGGGGTCAACATGGTATAGTGGAAAGAATGCTGGCTCTAGACTCATAAGACCTTGGTTCTAATCCCACCTCTGATCCTCTGTGACTGGGGGTGAGTCACTTTAACCTCTCTGGGTTTCCTTATCTGTAAAATCAGGGAGTTGAATCAGGGGGCTCCAGCTCTAGATTTACAATCCTACAAACAATCATGAGAAATACAAAGACGTACGACGTGGAGAACATAGGAACAAACTATCAGCACACACATTTATGACAACTATAAAGAAGGAAAAACAAACATAAATACTGGGTGAAGATGGACAATACAGAAGGGAATACAGGGAGGAATGGATAGGTGTGTTATAGATACCTTTATGCTAAAGACTTTTTAAAAATTCTGAATGTAAAATTCTGAATGTTAAGAGTAAATTTAATTGGCTTTGTAATTAAAGCTGCATTCATGATGAATTATGAAGTAAACACGTGCATGCTAACAGTTGTATTGCTGCTCCTTGCATCTGCCTATGTTCATCAACATATTCTAGTTTTGCTTTATTTTAATGAGTGACTTTCCTACTGGACGTTATCCCAGTGGCCTAGGTGCCTCACGATTTACCAGGGTTTATAAAAAATGCAGAAAGCAAATTATTTCAAAGGCCAATTTGGGCTGCACCAAGAACAGACTGTCATGTTACATCTATACTCTCATAAGCTGTTAGCTTTTGGAAGTCAAAATCCTTCTTCCTCTCTTACACCTGGTTCAGGGAGGGATGAGCTAGGATTTACCTTGTCCTTACAAGGCCTCTGGCAGTTCTGTGCTGCACAAACTGCATTCTCATCATCGGACTCCTCTGCTCCTGACCAATCATACTTTGAAGGGATGTCCAGCACCTTCTTCTCCCTCTTCTTCTCAGTATTTTCCTTTACAAGTTCAACCTTGGCTGCAGCAGCCTTCTCCCTCTTTTTCTTCCTTTCCTCTTCCTTTGCCAGTTTCTTGGCCAATTTGTTCAACTCCTTTGACTTGTCTACACTCATCTTCAACTTCTTCTTTTTTGGTTTGTCCAGTTTCTTCAGTTCCTTGGACCTCTGCTTCCCTTCTCCAAAGAGCTGCTCAACTTTTTCCAGTTTCCGCTTTCGCTTCTTCTCAGAAGAGTCCTTTCCTTTTATTCTCAATGGTTTCTCTTCCATACTGTCATCCTTTAGGGAGATAAAATTAGAAATTTCATAAAACTCAGGAGCTTTAAAATTATTTCCACAATGTGGAACAATAAAAAAAGCAATTAGGAATTGTGAATGAAAATTGACAAGAACTAGGGGCAGCTAGGTGGCGCAGTGGATAGAGCACTGGAGTGCCACTGAGTTCAAATCTGACCTCAGACACTTCACACTCACTAGCTGTGTGACCCTGGGCAAGTCACTTAACCCCATTGCCTAGCAAAATACAAAGAAAAAAAAGAAAAAATAAAATCAGCAAGAACTAAACAGGGGCAGCTAGGTGGCGCAGCAGATACAGCACCGGCCTTGAATTCAGGAGGACCTAAGTTCAAATTTGGCCTCAGACCAAACACTTGACACTTACTAGCTGTGTGACCCTGGGCAAGTCACTTAACCCTAACTGCCTTAAAAAAAAAACTAAACAATAAAACATGCCTCTTTCCGAGTTTTTAGGCTTCCTAAAGAAAAGAAACTAAAAATTAAAAAAAAAAAGATGAGCCCAAATGCATTCACAAGCAAATTCAAAAAAACTTAAAGAAGTAACTCCAAATTACATATATGTTTTCTCAAAACACAGCAAGATAAGTAGGCTACCTAATTCCCTCTATGAGGCAAATATGATATTGATCCATAAACTGTCCAAAGACATAGCTAAAAAAGAAAACTATAGACCAATATAATTAATGAATGAAAAGCAGGCAAAATAGGGGAAAACATGAAATAAGATTAATAATCATTTAAGAAGTTACAAAAAGGAAATTTGGGATGGTAAAGTAATACTTACAGAGTGAAGTTTTGAAAAACTAATGAAAGGAACTTGAAAACTGGACTGGACCTAATTTAAGGGTTATGTTGACCCAATTTCTAAGCTATATATATACAAAAGTTATAGTACAGTTTCCAAAGAATGGCAGCTGTAATGTTCCACTCCTGATAAAAGTTTCTCTCTTCTTTCTCTCTCTTCCCATTCCCTTCAATCTTGCTTCTTCTCCTATATATGTTACTACTTTATTTTACCACTACCTCTGCCTATGTTTTATGCCTTCTAACAGTTACTCTTAGCAAAGCTTGGTAATGTGGTATAGTAAGTGTCAGACTTGAGTCAGGAAGACAAGTTCATATTCCTCTTCTGACACTTAACAGCCATGGGCAAGTCATTTAAATCTCTTTAAGCCTTAGTGTCCTCATTTGCAAGATGAGAATTGTAATACCTTTAGTACCTGCACTGCACAAGGACTCGGTGAAGTTTAAAAGAGATTATTTAAATGTATATAAAGCACTCTGCAAACCTTCAAGTGCCACATGAATGTTAGTTATTATGGCTTTAGCTCCACTGGCAATACTCAGGATTAATGGGAGGGTTAATATTCTACTCTAAAAGTAAGTTTTAAATCTGTACCTCCATGACATGCAGGAATCTGTCCTCAGAAGGTGGATGTGTGGCCTGTAAGATCCGCCAGATGTGTTGAGTCTCATCCAGAGACACCTCTAGGAGATCACCAACCATCATAAGTTCCTCTAATTGAGCTTTGGCGCCAGCTGATAACTCCAACACTGGAGACTCCAAACTTCGGGGCACCAAAGGACTCTTTCTGGGTTGTTTCCTTGGAGTACTAGAACCTTTGCAAGCAGAGACAATAAGTTAAAAAGTACAAAAAACCATGAGAAACTATAATATTTATGACAAAGTAAATTTTTGCAGTGGAAGTCTTAATCCTGGTAACTGCATTAGATACTACAAATATATCATTATGGATTAATGTAAAAATAAAATATGAAATATATAAAATGACCTTTGCCCCAATACCCTTATTCAAAAGTTCCTTCTATACAAAAATGGATATAAAAAGATACTCAGGATTTTGAAACTATTTCTTTTTCCATAAACAAATACAGAAATCTCTTAATATAGCTTTGCCCTCACCATACTAGGGGATGGAGTTATGCTTCAAAGCAAAGTACTCATCCTCTGAATGAAGGGATAAAAATGTGTGTGTGACCTACTCTATTAGATTTCACTATAGAGATATAAAACTCACTTATATCTCACTGGGGTGTGTCTAAGGTTCAGAATGCTACAATTCCAAGTCAAGAAGAATACAGTAAACCATTTTCATAAGTATACATTAAAGACTAGAAGGCAAATTATTATTGGGTACTACTTTCTTTTCCTTTTCTTTTTTTTTTTTTTTGGCTAGGCAATGGGGTTAAGTGACTTGCCCAGAGTTCCACAATTAGTAAGTGTTAAGTATCTGAGGCAGAATTTGAACTCAGGTCCTCCTGACTCCAGGGTCAGTGCCCTATCCACTGCACCATCTAGCTGCCCCGGGTACTACTTTATATAAACTGTAATTTAAATTGTTACTCTTCTTGTAACAACAGAAAAATGGATCCTGAACCTTCAGAAGAACCTCAGAAATTCTTTCAAATAGTTATCACTGTGTTCCTACAATTTTCCTTACGCAAACTGGAGAAAAGAGAGGAGCCACAGCACACATACCAATTAACTACCAGGCCCATACCTAATTTACAATTAATTACTTAGCCCACAAGATGCAAGGCCTGGTCTATTGTATTGTTTCCTTCAAGTATTTTATCACACAATCTAATGTGATGAAATTTAACAAGATGAAATGTAAAGCTCTAAACTTAGGTTTAAAAAATTCCATAAGAATAGCATCTTATGTGAAAAAGACATGAAGGTTTTAATTGACCCAAAGCTCAATAAGCCAGCATTATCAGCTCATTGATATATATATATCGGGAGGTAGAATTATTCATATCAAGGGAGATCATGGTCTCACTGAGTTCTACACTGATCAGAAAATGTCCAGAACAGTGTTGAGTTCTGAATGGCATATTTTAAGCAGGAGAATTCACAAACTGGAACATGTTCAAAGCAACTAGGATAGTGAAGAGATCTAGAAACTGTCTTATAAAGAAATGAAGAAACTAAGAATGTTTAAATAGAAAGAAAAAAGAGGTTCTGGTATAAGGGATGGAGGCAAGAGATATGAGAGTTGAACTCTATCTTTTAAAAGAAGGCAGTTAGGGGCAGCTAGATGGTGCAGTGGATAGAGCACAGGCCCTGGAATTAGGAGGACCTGAGTTCAAATCTGACCTCAGACACATAATACTTCCTAGCTTTGTGACTTTGTGCAAGTCACTTAACTCCAATTGCCTCACTAAAAATAAATAAATAAATAAAGAGGCCAGTTAGACTTATTCTAAAAAATTCTATAACACTATGAATTACAACTGAAACTTTCAAATTATCTTTCACTAGATTCAAGTGATATGTACCACCACTTCCCAATGATTCAAGGTAGCAGCTTTGACTAGAAATTACAGTTAGTACATTGATCAGCAATCACATGACAATTTATACAGCAAAATTTTGATCAACTTTAATCAACACAATGTCTTTCTCTTTTTGGCTTTAGGCTCATCTCCACCCCACACATATAAACAGAGGATTAATACCTTGAGAACAACTCTTTGAAGCAGACGAATAGGCATGTTCAGCACAGAATGATGGCGCTGTCCACATATGTGTCACCACCTCCTCAGATTTGATGGGGATCTCTTCATCACAAAAGAGATTGGGTTCCAAGCTACTCGAAGACTTTACACTGGCAGTGTCCTGAAGAAGAAACCAAAAGAGTGTTATCATTATACAGTAAGTGAACTTGGCTTACGACTAAATTGTTAAAGGAAGATTTCGGGGCTGTAGCTTCCTGTAGAAAACATCAATAATCTATTACTGCAAATCAAATTTACAGCTTTGTGTAGCACATTGAAAAATAAACATTTTTGGAGAATGCATGGCAAGCTGTATAGTATTAAGTAAAAAGAAAAACAGCAAATCTTCTTCATAAATCTATACAAAAGATCCAGTAGCAAATTACAATTAAGAATACTGATTTTCTACATCTTACAATACAATATTGTTGCTACTTCTGTAACAGATAAAGATATTGTAGAACTTAAAAAGAAATGGTTTCATTTAAAAAAGGAAGTAAAATTCTAGATATAGATTCTCAGGGTAGGGGAGGATGGAGAATTCACAGAGGAAAGGACTGTTCTGCTATTTTCAGAGGCTTTCCAGTTGCTCTTAGCATAGAATCTACCTGTTAATATCAAAATCACATAAAATTTAGCTCTAATTTAAAAAACCCTGAAGTCATACACTTTGCCCCAATCAAGTTATAGTCTACAACACGATGAATGAGAGAGAGAGTTCAGATTATCTTGAATAATCTCAAATTGAACATGCCTGGAAGTTTTTTTTACGAGTCATAACTAGTTATGGAAAAAAAGTACTTGTGAGAAAGGCTTTAAAGGTGATTCTAGAAAACAATGTCCCCAGTTAATACCACCAATGAAGAACATAGAAATAAGAGATAAAGGATCCTCCCCATATGAGAACCTAACTTACAAAAATGTCAAACAAGGGAGAGCACACAACTCCTATCTTATATTCTAGGAGACTCTTATCAGCAACAGGAATTTATTCTCTCTTATTTGATTTTGGCTTTACTGATTTCATTCCCACTCATAGGGGGGAGTTTCTGCTAAACTTTCAAATAAAAGGACAAGGACCAACAAAGAATGATGAAAATGAAGGTGGTGGAGAGTTTAACAGAAATACATAAGTTAAAAAAATACTCTTCTGAGGGAAGACAATTTCAGTCAATCCTATATAAAGACTAAGACAGACAAAGGTGATTAAAAGACCACATTGTACCAATGTGAAAGACATGTTATAAATGCTGATGCACTACTGGTGGGCCCTGTTAAGTGGCCCTTTGTAACTTGATCCAGTAATAACCCTGAGAGTGGAAGAGAATTAAGTATTTATATAGCACCTGCTCTGGATCAGGCACTGTGCTAAGCACGTTACAAATACAAATTATCTCATTTGATCCTTACAACAACCCTGTGAAATAGGTGCTTATTACTACATTTTACAGTTGAGGAAACTGAGACAAACAGAGGTTAAGTGACTTACCCAGGACCACACAGCTAGTAGGTGTCTAAGCCTGTATTTTAACTCAGATCTTCCTGACTCCAGGCCCCAGGTTCTATCCACTGTGCCACCTAGCTGCCCTATAAGCTTCTACTAGGCTTATATCCCTAAAAGATCTAAGACAAAGGAAAAGAATCCAAATGTACAAAAATATTTTTAGCAATACTTTCTGTTTTAGAAAAGAACTGGAAACAAATTAGGGTGCCCAATAATTGGAGAAAGGCTGAACAAATTATGATATATTAATATAACAGAATATTATTGTGCCATAAAGTCATGAAAAGAACAAATTCAGAGAAACTTGGGGGAAACTGTATGGATGATGGGGAGTGAAGACATCAGAACCAGAGGAACAATTTACATATTGACTTCAACACTGAAAAGGACAATAACTTTCAAAGACTTATGAACTCAGGTCAAGACAATGACCAATCATGACTCCAGAAGAATGATGAAGTACACTTACCATCTCTTGACAGAAGTAATGACAATAGATACAGAACGTAACATGTAAACCAATTTGACACTTAACCAACACAACACAAATTTGTTTTGCTTGATTTTATTTATTTGTAACAAGGGACAGCTTATCTTCTCCACAATGCAAGGACCTAAGACAACTCCAAAAGACTCATGATGGAAAATGCTATCCACATCCAGAACTTAGGAGTCTGAATATAGATGGAAGCATACTATTTGCTCTCCTTTTCTTTTCTTTTGTTGTTTTGTTTTGTTTCTTCTTTCTTGAGGTTCCTCCCATTAGGTCTAATTCTTCTTTACATCATGTGAAAATATGTTTAATGTGCATGTATAAGTAGAGCCTATATCCAGTTACAAGCTGTCTTGGGGAGGGGGGAGGAAAAGAAGAGGGAGAAAATTTAAGACTCAAAATCTTATGGAAGTGAATGCTGAAAACTATAAATAAATTAATTATAAAAAAAACCCAAGAAGTCTTGGGGTTAAGTGAGGTGGAATAGGTGACGCAAACCAAAAAAAAAAAAAAGAACATCAATGAAACACATAAAAGAATGCATATGAGAAAGTAGAATGAAACTTAAAAGCGGACAATAAAGATAACTGCATAAAGGCAGACTTACAGTTTCATATACAATCCTTTTTTTCTGTTCTTTGTATATAGAAGTGTTCATCCACAGATAACTTGTCAAGGTCATAATACTGAAAATATCTTTTTTAAAAAGAAAGGTGTATCATGCACACACAGACTTAAAGATCTTCCACACCAACTGATTTAATACTAAGTGGAGTTACAGTCTCAGTTGGAGGCAATACCCTGAAAGTTTATTATCCTCAAATAATGCTTAAGATCCCACCGCGTTGCTCAGGGGGAAGGATAAACATAAAAGAGCCTCCATATTAAAGATATGCCTTCTATTGGGAGGAGCAGTCAGTGGCACCTCCTAGGATTTTGTTGTGGTGCTATTTGTTATTGATCCTCTTCCGAATCAATCATCTTGCACATATGAGCACTTGAAACATGTTTATGATAATATGGCCTGGGCAGTTAGAAATAAAGGGTCAGCAAAATGTCTAAAAATGAGATACCTCTAAATAAGTGGACAGAAGTATCATTAAAGAATGCAAACTTTCAAGAAGAATGCTCCAGTGACAATGGAAGAAAACTGAAGAAACAAAGAAGTCAACATATGACTATATCCATCAGGACTATACTCAAGAAACCAAATTTTGCTAAGTTACACGTTGTGGTAAACAAAGAATCACTGAACTCACTCCTTCCAATCATTTCTGAGTCATCAAAAGGTGCCTATGAGCATAAGTTAAGGTCCTTTAAAGTTTTTTTAAATAAATTTTTATCGATATCTTTTATTTTTACATCATTTACATTTCTCACTGTACTTCCTCCCTTTTCTATTCCCAGAGAGTCACTTGTTATAACAAAGAATAAAAAAGAAAAAAAAAAATGGCTGAACTAAAGCCACTGAGAAAAGTCTAGCATTATCCGTAGCATTTCACATCATAATCCTCCACTTCTTCCAAGAAGGGAGGAATGAACTTTCTCACCTATCTTCTTTGGAGCCATGCTTAGTCACCATAATTTCACAGAATTCAGTCAGTTGTTTTGTTGGAGGTTTTTGCATTTACAATGTAATAGTCATTGTGTAAACTGTTTTCCTGGATCTGCTGACTTCACTTTGCATCAGTTCACTTAAGTCCTTCCCATGCATCTCTGCATTCATCATATTCACTCTTTCTTACAGCAAAGTGATATTCATGAACATTTATGAGTTTTACTATTACAAAAAGTACTACTATAAATATTTTTGTGTATTGGGATAGAGCTTTTCTTTTTGTCATCTGTCATATACCTTAGGGCCTATGCCTAGCAGTGCAATCTACGGACCATGAGCATTTGTGTCAGTTTCTCCATATAATTTCAAATTATTTTACAAAATGGTTAAACTAATTCACAGCTCCAATAAATAGTGCATTATTGTCCCTCTCTTCCTACATAAAGTTAATGGGAAGTGAAGTGAAGTGAAACAAGACACTTATAGAAAACACCATTAATTGGGCAATTTGAGAAATGGCATGACAGTTGTGGTCAGAATTCTGTTTCTGCCCAAACTACTCCAACCTTTTTCTCAAATGAATACAAGGCCCTTTCCTTAAGGGAAAATATCAGACTCAAATCATTATGATAAAGAAATTATAACAACAAAGGAAAAAATCACCAGCTTAATGGCATGGCTTCAGTTTTATAGCCAAATGTTCCAGAGTGAAGAACTGTCAAATGAAACCTTTACTACATAACAAGTGCTCACTCAATTGGCAAATGCCTAATGGGATCAGAATAATAAAGAGCTCAGGGATGCCAGAATCAAAATAAGATTAATCCTGAAGCTCTAAGATTCTTGTCACTATTCTGCCAATATGCTTAACCTTCAAAAGTACTGCTAACTCAATCAAACACAATTGGAGACTTTTTGAAACCTTCCTCCCAAAAACCAGGTAGGAAATTCAGCAAAATGACACCACCCAGAACACAAGAGAGCCTATCCAAGAATCATAAAATCTCAAAGTTAGCAAGACTTCAGATTATCTAATCCAACACATCCCTAAATCAAAACTGAGACAATGCCAATTGATCCATAGCTCAACTGAGCCAAAACTAATCCGTAGCATTAGAGTCACACAATGACCAACTAAGGTTGCCTTTTCAGCTTACTAAACTGCTTTCAAACAAACTTCATCACTACATAGAGTGTCTAGCCACTCTACATCACAGCTGGTGATAGCTGTTTAGCTGCTATAGAACATTACACGATGCCAAGTATGATCCCTTTGGCTCCAGTACTAAAAGATCTTTATCAGGTTTGGTCTAGATGTCAGCTTTTTTTTTCCCTGAATGCCGTTAAACTGGCATATTAGTGAGTGAATGAAAAAGCTCTTATTAAGGACTTAGTACGTGCCAAGCACTATATTAACTCCCTTCCAGAATTTGCTGGTTTTCCCACTATGCAGCAGAAAGGGTCTTTGATTTCCAGCAAGTAACATTCTATTTCCAAAATATATACTAGAGTTTGTGAAGTCCTAAATCATTTAGGGGTTACATTAATCTCTAATCTGTTCACTATGTGTGTCCTTGTCAGCTAAAAGTAAGGTGGATAGATACCCTTGGCAGGCCAAGAAAGCAGGAGTTAGAAACCAAACCAGAACCTGAGAGTTTACTAAAAAGTCGCTCAGACATCTATATCATGAGTCAGAATAATTCCTTTAATGGCATGCTGTTATTAGTACAAGTCTGAGCAATTAAATGAAATGGAATGGCCTGGGAATAGGTCCTATCATTAGTCTTGATTTCTGCGATCATGGTGCTCAGGTTTATTTACAGTTACACTAGAAATCCAACCTTTTTGAAGGCTATTATAATCCACACAACTGAAGGTTCTTTCATGAAGAATTAGAATTCAGGTTTACCTCATGAAAATTGCTTTCTAGCGGACATATTTATAAGGGTATATGATGGTTTTAATTTTACATTTCGAGAGTTTTACTGCAGATGGAATTCACATTCTTAAGACTGAGTGGCACCCACCTGCTCTGCAAGGAAAACAAGAGAGAGTTTAACCAAAAAAAAAAAATTTTGTAGTTCTTTGGCAGGAGCCTCCTAACTACAAAAGTAACAGTATCCTGATTATATGCACAATTGTGAAACAGGCTCATTCTGAACCAGCAAATTTTTCTTTTCAGGCACAGATGCCACTGCTAGTTAAAAAGCTGAAAAACTAGGCAACTTACATTAACAAATAATGGAATACAATTCAGTATAATGCTGACATTCTAAAAGGACCCCCTTACCACCAATATGGTATATGTATATTGATGTCAATATAGTCATTGAAATAATATTTATCTTCCATATATCCTTACTATGGGACTACATATTACCTATCTGTGAAATAATATATAACTTGCATCATGAAAACAGGATCTGAATAAGAGGTTCAAACAAACTGGACAAGATCTCATAATCCTAAGACAAAATAATGGTAAATTGACATCACAAAAGTTTTAAGGAACTAAAACACATGCTTTCCCCAGAGTTTCTAAACATCAAGTATAAGCAACTTTAAAAATTGAGATTTAAAAAAAGACAGAATGACTTTAAACAAAACAAAGAATATAAAACATCTTTTCCATTATAATTGTGGAGTGGACTCAGCTGAGAAAATAATTTTTCACCCTTAACTATTTAATATGTCTAGTTGGTATCCATGTTCAATATGACCTTTCTATTTAATTACCTTCATATCATAGCCATATGTCTCCCGAATATCTTCATCGGAATCTGTCTCTTCATCATCATAGTCCATGGTTTGTCGAGGGGAGGATGACACACTGCTTACCACCCGATTAAAAGCAGACTGCTGGAAACCAGGAAGGTGTCCCTAAATATAAACAATGCCAGGATGAAGAAAGAAAACTTTTGAACATATGCATGGAAATAAACCATATTTAGGGCTAAGGGAATAACCTACGGACAGCTTTAATAGCTAGTGATTACACTCTATGTCTGTGATTATAATGCCAAGCTATACATGAAAGAAATCAATATGATAAAATCTCACTAGAATGAATACTATTATAAAGAACTCTTCATAAAGCTACTTTCAACTCTCAAAATTACATTTAAAATCCTCAAATTCTACAATATGGAAATAGTTTTAGTTTTATAGTCCAAAGTACAAATATTACACTTACATGGTTACAAATTTCTCCAGGAAATAACAAAATCTTTCTCTTTGATTACTATTCATGCAGTAGTCACTAACCAAATTACCTCCTGATAGACATGGGAAGAGAAGGTAGGTGAACTAAATATAAACTAAACTTTCACATTTTGTCCTGCCATAAAATAATAATCTCTCTCTCTCCCCTACTTCCCCCGATCCCTTCCTCTTTCTCTGAAACATCTATCTACCAATGTACGTCAGCACCAACTTTGCAATTTATAGTCTATAAAGTTGCCTATGAGCACTGAGAGGGTGACTGCCTTGCCCAGTATGCATCAGAGGTAGGTTTTGAACCAGTCGTGTTAATGGCCAGAACTCTACCTACTACCCCACACACCTCTCTGAGTAAAGACTCATGCATATACTTCTGTGTCATGAGACTAATCCCGTACTTACTAATTTGTCAGTTAAAGCTACCAATAAGTCTTAAGTCATAGGTATAGTTGTACTGACCACTAAAAGGGTCTTGGTGACATGGGTAACTGAATTATTGACTCACTGACCAGTCATCTGCTTTTTGTAAAGTCTAGTTTGGGTGGATTCAAACCATTGATCTAGGCAAGCAGAAAGATGATTCCATAATTACTTTGTAGTAATTAACAAATCACTGCTTCCTCTCTAGGCTAGATGGTAGAATAAAAATATTATATTTCAGACTTAATTTACCACTGACACAGAGATGAATGCCATCATTTCAATTCAGAAAAAGGATGAACATATTATATTTACCTGTAGGTCAGGGTTGGCTGCTGCTTTCTGGAGTTCTGCACTGATAATCTTTTCAGTTTTCTCTCGGGCAGCCTGCTCCACCATACGCTGGCTTAACACAGAAAGTTTGGCCAGAGCAGATGACAGTTCATCTGTGGCCAGTGCCTGCCTTGCTCTGTCTTGCCAACTCATGGCACGTTCTGTCAGGCATTGGAGGGCTTCTCCTTCAGGCAGTCGCACAGGCAACTTCTGCAGGGATACTAGGAGAGATAGGATGGTCTCTAGGCGGGGCCTTCGGGAGCGCATACAGAGAGGGCACAAAAATTTTACTTCTTTGGCCTGCCAGCTGGATCCCTTTTTCTGGGAGCTTGTTTTGGGAAGGGGTACACAGCTGCTATGGAACCAGTCTTTGCAGAGCTCACACTGAAGCATAAACCCACTTGCTGTCTTGCGGCAGATACAGAATTTCACATCTTCAAACCGATCCACCATGGTGATCTTAGCTAAATTAGCTGCCCTGAGGGAATGCATGGCTTCAATTTCTTTCTGCTCCCGATCTTTGAATACTGCCACCTGTGCAACACAAACATTTTACTGAAAAAAGGAATCACCGTAATACACAGGAGACACAGCAGGGTTGAGCTTAAAGCCCCATTTTTAGCTTCAGAGAAGTCTAGTCATCATTCCATTAAAATCAGTTCAAAATCTACAAATTAGGGGGAGTTTTGCTCCCTGATAACTGACGTGATATCACTGAAAAATGGTTTGAGCTCCTCTTGATGAGGGTCTAAAAAGTAAATCCAGTAACATCATTCAATTTCTACAGAAAGTAGCATGACAAAACCTGATCAATTACAACTATTTTTCCAAAATTGGAATCTGTGTTTCATAAAACAACAATGGATAGAGTACTATGCCTACAGTCAGGAAGATGAGAGTTCAAATCCAGCCTCAGACACTTACTAGCTGTGCAGCACTGGGCAAGTCATTTAACCTCTGTCTACCTCAGTTTCCTCAACTGTAAAATAAGGTTAATAATAATAGCACCTTCCTTGTTATAAGGATCAAATGAGATAATTTTTGTAAAGTGCTTAGCAGAATCCCTACCACATATTATTCCCTTCCCTTGAATATAATCTCAAATATATTTTCCTTTTGAATACATTTCTATCTTATTACTTTTACTAGGAAGATTTTAGAAAAGAAAAAAAAGGTAGTTTCAGTGTGTGAGAATACACAAATGTGGAGGAAGATGGGGAAGGCAGCCATCAGATGAACCTTACTCTTCTCTGAAATGAAAAAGAGAGGGATGAACACACATATGCATGTGCATGCACACATATAGAGTGTAGAAATATAGCAAACTCAAGGGAAGAGTACATGGAGGTTTGAGAGTGTGGAGTTACAAGAGGAGATAAAGAGGATGAATAATACCACGCAAAATAAACTTCCTAATCCTGAAGGGAGAAAGCAAAAAGCAAAGCAAAAAAACTAGAAACTAAGGAGGCAATCATTAGAAAGAAACTGAGAAAAAAATCACCCCTTCTCAACTTCCCCAAACTCCCTTTCCGCTACTTTCTCAGCTAAAAACGTCACCTCATACATCCCCTGAAAAAATTGAGGTCATTTACCAAGAGCTTCCTCTTCTCATCTCATATCCTCCTCATCTCATATCTCATATCACCTAGATGCCTTTTGCCATTATCACCTCTGTAACCGTAGTCTCACATGAAGAGGTAGCCCTTCTTGCCAGAACAAAACCCTCTACAAGCATACATGATTCCATTCTGTCCTGCTTCCCAGCAGATTGTCCCTTCTATCATTCCTCTCTCGCTTATCTTCCACCTCTGTCTACTGGCTGCTCTCCTACTGCCTACAAATACATGCCTCCCTTATCCTCAAAAAACCCTCACTATCCATCCATCCCTATGAACTCTCATGTCATGTCTTCTCCTCTTTCTGGCAAAACTCCTTGAGAAAGCCATTACAATCAATATCTTCACTTCCTTTCCTCTCACTCTCTTAACAATCTAGAGTATTGCTCCCAATCTTATCATTCAACAGAAACTGATCTCTCCAAATGATCTCTTAATTGCCAAACCTATTGGTCTTTTCCCAATTCTCATGCTTCTTGACTTCTCTGCAACCTTTGATACTTCTGATCAGCCTACTCTCCTTGGTGCTCTCTTCTCTCTAGGTTTTTGTGACACTACTCTACCCTAGTTTCCTTGCTACCAATCTGACTACTTTCTCAGTCTACTTTGCTGAATTGTTATACAGGTTACACCCACTAATAGTGGATATCCTCTGGGGCTCTGGCCATCTGTTTTTTTCCATCTATGCTACTTCACTCGATTATCCCAAAAGTTCCCATGGATTCAACTGTCATCTCTATGGTTATGATTCTCAAATCTACTTATTCAGTGCTAACCTGCCTACTGGATTCCAGTCTTGCATCTCCATTTGCTTATTAGACCTCTCAAACTGGATGTCCTGTAAACATCTTAAATTCAACATGTTCAAAATTGAAATCATTTTTCTTTTCTACTAAACCTTCCTCTCTTTCAAGGGTGCCCAGGTATAGTGCAGGGTCCCAGTTCCAGCTTCTAGACCAGTCTGCAGCTTATATAGCTTCAGAGCAAGGCAAGAATTCCAGACCAAAAGGAAACCTACAATATGTACCAGAGCAGAGCTTCCTAGCTAGCTGACAGTGGCGGTCCAGAAGCAGTCTTCCGAAACACCAAAAGAAGCAAGCCCACAAGCATGTATGTCAGCCCCAAATCTAGGTTAGGAACTTTCGGAACTCAGACTACGTAGCAAATGATCAGACTTTGCCCTGGATTAGACTACTTTAGGAGCACTGACATCTTGCAGGTCCCCAGCCTGAGCTACTGCTGAGATCCAAAATAAAATAACACGCAATACCCCAAGATACCCCAAGAAAACAGCATCAGGACCAGCTGAGACATTCCCTCCGGAAGGTGCAAGGCCTGCCCTAACATCAAGTTCAAAGTCAGGAAGCAGGTTGGAAGAACGAGTATATAAAAAAGGTATTATGGTGACAGGGACACTCAAGACATAAACCCAGAAGAGAAAGACTCAAAAACATCTAAGAAAAGCCTCCAAGAAAAACAGAGTGGGCAAAAATTTAACTAGAATCCCTAGAAGAGATAAAGCTTAGAGTTTTTAAAAAAGAGTTATAAATGTTTTTATGATCGTTCTACAGGAAAAATTTGGAAAAGAAATGAAAGCTATGGAAGAAAGAACTGGAAAGAGAATTAACAGCTTGGCATGAGAAATACAAAAGCTTGCCCATGCAATAAACTCCTTAAGAATTAGAATGGACCAAAAAGAAACCAATGACTCCATGAGGCAATGAGAAATAGTAAAACAAAGTCGAAACACTGAAAAAAATAGAAGAAAATATAAGGTATCACATACCAAAAAAAAAAAAACCTAACATCAAAAACTGATCAAGAAAAGATAAAATTGGGGCAACTAGGTGACACAGTGGATAGAGCACCAAACCTGAAGTCAGGAGGACCTGAGTTCAAATCTGACCTCAGACCAAACACTTGACACTTACTAGCTGTGTGACCCTGGGCAGGTCACTTAACCCCAAGTGCCTAAAAAAATAGATTAAAAAAAAAGATGCTGAAGAAAAGATAAAATTAAGAAATCACTGGACTACCTGAAATACATGACTCCCCCCTTCACCTCCCCCCAAAAAAGGCCTGGACATAATATTTCAAGAAACCACTAAAGAAAATTGCCCAGATCTAAAGTAAAGATAAAAAGAACCCACCAGTCACCTCCTGAAGAAAAGACCAAAATGAAAACTGCCAGAAACATTACAGCTCAAATCCAAAGCTTCCAAGTTAAAGAAAAAATACTGCAAACAGCCATAAAAAAAGAATTCAAGTACCGAGGACTCAAAATCAGAATTACACAAAATTTAGCAGCCACTATATAAAGGACAGGAAAGCTTGGAATATGATACCTGACAAGGCAAAAGATATAGCTTACAGCCAAGAAAACTTAGCCAGCAAAACTGAGTATAATCATACAGGGCGGGGGAAATGGACCTTTAATGAAATAGGACTTCCAAGCACTGTTGATTAAAAGACCAGAGATTCACAGAAACTTTGAAATGCAAACACAGGAGTCAAGAGAAACACAAAAAGCTAAACATAAGGAAACAATCATAAAAGACTGAACAAGAAGAAACTGTTCACTATAATATGGAAAGATGACATATGTATTCATTATGAACCCTATCATCAACAGAAGTCATATGAAGATGTTAAAAGGCCTAAAAGTGGTTCTTTTATGTCTTGATGATCTTTAAAAAAAAGACTGTGAGGAAGGGGAGGGTGGGGGCAGCTAGGTGGCACAGGAGATAGAGCACCAGCCCTAGAATCGCGAGGACCTGAGTTCAAATCCAGTCTCAGACCAGATACTTGACACTTACAGCTGTGTGACCCTGTGCAAGTCACTTAGACCCAATCGCTATGCCAAAATAAAAAAAAAGAAAAAAAACCCAACAAAACAGAATGAAAAGAATAGGAGAGAAAAACACACTTTTTTGTGGAGGGAGCCAGCGGCAGGGGAAGAAGGAAATTTATCTCACATTATCAGGATGTCTATATAAACATGGAGGAAGAAGTGGGAGAACTGGGTAATAAATGAACCTCATACTCACCTTAAGTGGTTAAAGGAGGAAAGCCACAAAAACACAAATGGGTATGGAAATACATTTCACTTAAACAGGGAAACAGGAAGGAAGAGGAGAAAAAGGAATAAGGGAGAGCAGATTATGAGAGAGATTAGCCCTAATCAAAACAAATTCTACAGATGCACAAAACTATTTACAGCATCTCTTTTCAAGGTGACAAAGAATTGGAAACCGAAGTGGAGCTCATCAATTGTCAGTTAAATGGCTAAACATATTATGGTATACAAACATGACGGAATACTATCATGACCAACCATGTCTCCAGAGCACCTACAATGAAGTGTGTTCTCCTCCTGGCAGAGAGGTGATGATCTCACAGTGGAGAAAGAGATGCACATTTTTTTATATGGCCATTGTGTGGATAGTTTTGTTTGACTACATTTACTTGTTATGAGGTTTGCTGGTTTGTTGTTTTTTTTTTAATTCTCAAGGTTGTTAACTAGGAGGGGAAGAGGGAAGAGTTAACAACAGTAGTACCAAAAAGGTCACTGAAACATTTTTCATTGCAAAAAAAGAGAAGAGAAGGAAGCACAGATAGGAAGGAGAATTCTGAAAGTAACATATGGAATTTATTACAACACACAAAACTTTTTAATTCTAAAAAATAAGCAGTATGAAATGGAGATTTATGGTTACATATTTTTGTGTTGTGCTATGTAATGCTCCTTTTTAGTATTTAAGTTCAAAATAAAAAATTAAATTATAGGGGCAGATAGGTGGTGCAGTGGATAAAGCACCAGTCCTGGGAGTCAGGAGGACTTGAGTTCAAATAGGGCCTCAGACACATATTACTTCCTAACTGTGTGACTCTGGGCAAGTCACTTAACCCCAACTGCCTCATCAAAAAAAAAAATTTAAATTATAAAATAAGGAACAAAACAATGAAAAAGAATAGTTTCCTTTTTCTGTAACCTAGATAATCAAATACAATGAGTTCCTACTATGCTGTGTTAAGCAGTATGGGAGATAAGCAATATAAAACATGATTCCCACCCTCAAGTATATTCCTAATTGGATGATAAAGGGGATGTTTTCCAAGAAGCTACCATATATGAAGCAATGAGAAAATTAAATATAGAACTACGTAGTACTTATGTACAATAGAAGTTCCAAAAAAGAGAGTGATCAATGGAAAATAGTGAAAGAATGGAGAAATCAGTAATTAAAAGAGGAAGGAAGGTCAAATTTTGTTTTCTTTCTTATAAAAGAGGAGTTGGGGAGAGAAGTGCCCAATTATGTCTGAAGGTAGTCTATGAAAAGAGATATAAGATACTTAACAGGTAGGAGATGGTTGTAACTGATCAAGGACCTGAAGAGATGGGAAAGATGGAGTCCAGAGTCCAGATGGAAGAATTAACCTTAAAAGTCGATGGATGGACGAACGGATGGACTTTTTCCTTCAAAATTTATTGGGAAGTTGAAATAACAAATGTATAGACATTATACAGCTAATTTTCTCAGATCTGAGCACACATACACACAATTATATTTTAAAGACAGAATTCTTCAAATGAACCCCTTACCACCACTGCTGTATCTCTAGTTTCCTCTAACCCCTCCTCCAGATCACTCAGAGGATCAAGGTCAAGATCTTTTTCTTTCTCCTTTTCCATTAGTTCTTTTACTTTTTTTCTTCGGTTCTTGCTGCTTCCATAAACACCAATATCAGTCCGAGGACTTAGTACCTTAAAAAAAAAAAAGTTATGAAAAGTGGAACACAGGGAATAAAAAATTGAAAGAGAAGGAATTCTATCCCTATACAAGACCTTTTTATATTAGAGGTCAATCAAAGCACATTGTTATCTGTCAGGCCAGTCATTATAAAAGTCCCTTCTCCTTTACCACACCAAAAAGGACATGAACACATTCATAAGAGCCAACGGGCAGCTAGGTAGCATAGTGGATAGAGTGCTGGGCCTGAAATCAGAAAGATTTCTTCCTGAGTTCAAATTTGATCTCAAACACTTAGCCACGTGAACCTGGGTAATTCACTTAACTCCATTTGTCTAAGTTCCTCATCTGTAAAATGAGCTGGAGAAGGAAATGGCAAACCACTCCAGTATCTTTGCCAAGAAAACCCCAAACGGGCTCACAAAAAGTCAGACATGACTCAAATAAGTAAACAGCAACAACAAATAAGAGCAGTAGGTAAAACTGCACGAGGATCCAAATTTCATGTCAATATCTGATACTAGTATGTGGGGTTCTTGAACACACAATTTAAATAGATGAGGAAAAATTGTCCTTGAATATATTTCACACCAAAATAATATGCCTACAATACCCAAAACCTCAGATTCTGAACCACCAAAGAAAACAGGTGGAAGTACTGTCTCCATCCAGCAATACTGCTGCTCACCTGTAACAGTGTATGGCTAGAATTTTTCTTAAGAAAAGTTCTTCCTGTACGTTCTCTCCATGCCCGTGCTGCTGCTACCTGTGACTCCACTTGGGGCAATGCATCAAGTCGTACTGGGATAGGCCGTCCCTTGGCAGACAAGCTTTCCAGCTGCTCAAGGTAAGCATAGTTGCTGCCACTCTGAAAAAAAGAAAGACCTTTTCATTTAGTACAATAGCCTACTGTAGAAAAATATTTTCAAAGAGTTTGGAGTCAATTTTTCCTATAATTCCACTGATGAATTTAGAAAATATCTGCATTTTACATAAGACAAAACTGTAATTGATAAAAATCAGAATAACTGGGATGGCACCAAGTTGGCGCTAACACTGCTGGGGAAACAAAAGCATCACCAGAATATGGGCAAGGCAGGAGGCAAAAGGTAAAGAAAATTCTCACCACAGTGCCTTAGTAGGAACTTAAAATATTTCTTGATTCGTTGATTGTTAGGGGGAAAGGACTGAGTTGAAGTGAAATACAACAAATTAAAGATTCCTTTAAGCTAGATTCCTATGAAAGAGATGGCTAAAACATGTCTGGGTATAGAAATAAAAAATGACAGTGAAAAAACTGGAGTAAAATTATTCAGAAAAGGAATTTTAACATGAAATTAGGAACTGTGCCTACAGAGGTAGATAAAAAGGATCTCAATTCCTCAAGGGACTTGGAGTAGAATCAGGGTAGAACAAAAAAAGTGACCAGACCTCAGTGTTAAAATTAAGCTAACATGTTAATAACTATACCACACAGCTACAATTTACTGGCACAAAAATAAACATAAAAGATATCAAAATCAATCAACAGATATTTCTTAACCACTTATTACGTGCCAGGCACCAAACTAAACAATAAGGATACAAAGAAAAAGAAAAAAAAAACAGTTCCTATCTTCAAGAAGCATTCTAATGGGGAAGACAACATCAACACATCAGAATATACAAGACAAACAGAGAGGAGATGGAAGGTATCCTTGGATGGGGTGGTACTAGCAGCTGAGAGAAAACCAAGGAAGGCCTCCTGAAGGAGGTGGTGTTTGAACCAAGTCTTAAAGAAAGCCAGAGATTCTAACAGTCAGTGGTAAGGAGGAAAAGCTTTCTAGGCATGGGAAACAGCTCACATAAAGGCAAAGAGACTAGACATGGAGTAGTGTGTATAAATAATAACAAGCAGGCTGGATTATAGAGTGCATGACAAGGAGTCAAATACAAGAGTAGAAAAGGAGATTGGAGAATCATGGAGTAAAAGGAAGAGAAAATTAATGGACAGTTCTAATACCCATGTGATGTCAAGAGGCAGGTCCACAGCAGATTAAATAAACACTAAGTAGAAGGTTCCCAGGATGGCATAGGCAAGAGTTATACAGGATGAGGAGGCATAAATGGACTGTGATTTGCACCACTGAAGGGATATATCAACACAGATGACAGCACAGATCAAATGCTTAAGTATGCTAATTATGGGATGTTGGCCACATTACTTACCTTCTCTACAACTCAGTTTACTAATATGTTAAATAAGGCACGTGAACCAGATGAGCTCAAGTCAGCACAATAACATTGTATTCCAGGATTTCCCATGCTACAATATCTCGCACCCTACAAGCCTAGGTGAGCGTAATTTCTTATATAATTCAGTGCCATGGGAAGTAACTGAAAGAATGAAGGTATGAGGGGATCTCAAAGTCACAGTCTAAAGAAGAGAGAGACTACCCTTTAATCAACAGCAAACACTGAGAGCCTTCTATCTGTGGTGCCCTAAGAAATTCGCCACAGAAACAAGGGGAATTAATTTTGCTTAAGGGAATATGGCACAACTCATAATTCCTCAAATAATACTTAATTCCTAATCTAATCTATCTTTCTACAGCAGAGAAGGAAGCCAATTTCACAGTCTAAGGAAAACTCAAGGGCACAGGTAACCCTGCTCAAGCATCTCCATCACAAGAGAGGAATTTTACTAATTGAGGGCTCAAGACTTAGCACTGAGATAATTATTCATTTATAAAATTACTATAATATTCTAGGCCCACTTTAAATTCCATTCCAATTTAATTATTTCCCCTAGTAAACACTGCTTCAAAATTGGAATCTTAGATTCCTTAGCACCTAAGCCATGTCACTAATAGGGACTCTGCAGATCATTAAACACATAGGGCATGTTAAAAATGTCAAATCCAAGAAGGCTGTTTCCAATATTTGAAAATTTAACAATAACAATATACTGCCTTAAAATTTACAAAACATTTTAAATAGATTATCTTATTTGACTCTCATAGTAATCAAAGCACTATCCTCATTTTACAAACTAGGAAGCTGAGGCCAAAGTAGGCCATAACTTGCCCATGCTCACACACCTGAGGTGAGATGCAAATCTAGGCCTTCAAGCAAAGGCTAGGTAAGCCTTAAAGGGGACTCTTATTTAGTTGGAGCAGCTAGGTGGCACAGTTGATAGAGTACCAGGCCTGGTGTCAGGAAGACCTAAGTTCAAATCTGGCTTCAGATACTTACACTAGCTGGGATGCTGAGCAAGTTGCTTAACCTATTTGCTTCAGTTTCCTCATCTGTAAAATGAGCTGGAGAAGGAAATGGCAAACCACTACAGTATCTTTGCCAAGAAAAATCCCAAATGAGGTCCCAAAGAGTCAGACACAAACTGAACAACTGAACAACAATTCAGTTGTGGGTTGGACTAGAAGGCCTTTGAATTCCTTTGTAACTCTGAGATTCTGGGAATATGTATTTTCTCTCTATGTGTATATATAGGTCAGAAATGGTCATTATCAGCCAAAAGGAAGAAAGGAAGATTCTTGGAGATGACCTTTAAGTGGCATTTTAAAAGGTGGATAAAAATTCAACAGGGTTAAAGTGGGAAGAATATTCCAGGAAATACGCCTGAGTAGAGGCAAGTAAATACAGGGTATATCTAAGGAAGAATAAACAGTAGTCCAGTCTAGCCAAAGGAGAACATGTTTGGTGGCAGTCCGGTGATATAAAGTTTAAAAAGCAGATGGCTCCAAATTGTGGAGGGACTTAAATGCCAAGCTAAGGAGTCTGAACTGTAGTCAACAGGCAATAAGAAACTAAAGAAGATCTTGAGTAGAGAAGTGACATGACTGTGTCTACAGATAAGAAAGAAACATCTAACAATTATAAAGGATGAATAAGAGGGGGTGGAAAATAAAGGTGGAAGATCTTTTAAGAGATAGACTATTTTAATAATCTTGGGTGGGCAGTAATGAAAACCTACATTAGGGTAGTGGTAATAGGACTAGAAAGGACAAAAGCAAGACAACAAGAAAACAGTACTACTGACAGAAATAATAAAACTGGAGCAAGGAACAGGTTTACTAGGTAAGAAAAGGTCAGTTTTAGACATGATTTTAGTCTAAGTGGGACCAGAAAATCTCCAGTCTGGAAGGGACCTCAGAGATCATTTAGTCAAACTCATACCTAAACAAGAATTCCCCAATAACATATTTGACAAGAGGGAACATTTAGCCTTTCCTTTAAAACCTCCTCATCCAAAAATGCTCTAAATCACTACTGATTAGAGAAATGCGAATCAAAACGATTCTGAGGTACTGCATCACACCTATCAGATTGGCTAATATAACAAAACAGGAAAATAATAAATGCTGGAGATGTGGGAAAACTGGAACACTAATGCACTGTTGGTGGAGTTGTGAACTGATCCAACCATTCTGGAGAGCAATTTGGAACTATGCCCAAAGGGCTATAAAACTGCATACCTTTTGACTCAGCAATATCATTTTTAGGTCTGTATCCCAAAGAAATCATAAAAACAGGAAAAGGACTCACATGTACAAAAATATTTATAGCAGCTCTTTTTGTGATGGCCAAGATTTGGAAATTGAGGGGATGCCTACCAGTTGGGGAATGGCTGAATAAGTTGTGGTATATGAATGTAATGGAATACTATTGTGCTATAAGTAATGATGAGCAGGAGGACTAAGAGAAAAACCTGGAAAGACTTGAATGAACTGATGCTGAGTGAAGTGAGCAGAACCAGGAGAACGTTGTACACAGTAATAGTCACGTTGTGAGATGACTAACTTTCATAGACTTGGCTCTCCTCAGCAATGCAAGGATCTAAGACAACTCCAAAGGAATCATGATGGAAAATGCTGTTCACATCCAGAAAAAGAAGTATGGAGTCTGAATGCAGACTGAAGCATATTATTTGTTCTTTTTTCTCCTTTTTTTGTTTGTTTCTTCTTTCTCATCATTTCATTCATTCATTGGTTCTAATTGTTCTTTACAACATAACTAATGTGAATATAGGTTCGATATCAATGTGTATGTAGAGCCTATATCAAACTTCACAACATCTTGGGGTGGGGGGGGTGGGGAGAAAATTTGGAACTCAAAATCTTATGGAAGTAAATGCTGAAAACTAAAAATAAATGAATGAATGAATGAATGAATGAATGAATGAATGAATGAATGAATGAATGAATAGGTGGGGGGAAAAAACCTCCTCATTCAATTTTGGGACAGTTTTGTTAAAAAGTTTTTCTTATATCAAGCCCAAAATTATCCCTTTGCAACTTCCACCCAATTGTTCCTAGTTCTGCCCTCTGAAGTTTGGCCCTCTGAAGCCAAACAGAACAAACATAATCTGTTCTCCTCTGTAAGTCAACCCTTTAAATATCTATGACAGCCATCATGTCCCACCCTCTTCCTCAAAGTCTTCCCCAAGCTAAAAGTCCTTGATTCCTTCAGCTGATCCTAATATGGCAGGAACTCAAGGCCCTCCATCACTCGACAGCCTTCCTCTGAACATTCTCCAGCTTATCGATTCCTAAAATATGATACCCAGAACAGAACATAATGACCCAGGTATGGTGTGACCAGAGCAAAGGTACAAGGAAGGGATTATCATCTGGACATTATGCCTCCCATAATGCAATTGACTATTGCATTCGGTTTTTTTTGGCTGCTATATCACACAGTAGACTCATACTGAGCTTGCAGTCTACTCAAAACTGCAGATCTTTTACATATGAACTGTTATCTTGCCACAGTTATCTCAACTTTTACTTGTGAAGTTGATATTTTTTAACCCAAGTCTTATTTCTACTAAATATTATCTTATTAGATTTAGCCCAACGTTCTAACCTGGCAAAACCTCTTTGGATCTTTACTCTTATACAACATGTTAGCTATCCCACTGTGCTTCATGTCACCTGCAAATTTGATAAGCATGCCATTCATGCTTTTATGCAAGTAAAGATAAAAATGTTAAGCAGCAATGAACCAAGCACAGAGTCTTTGTACACTCCACTGAACGCTTTCTTCCAAGCTCACATCAAAACAATAGTAACTATCAGTTGGGTATGACTATTCAATTAAGTCTGAATCTACTTAACTGTACTCTCAGCTATACCAAATCTCTTCATCTTTTCCAAAAGAACTGCATGAAGTATTACCACACATTTTGACAAGATCTGGGCAAACTTTATCTAGAGCACTCATCTAATCTCTTAGCCTAGTTTTTTTTTTTTAATTTTTTTTTATTGTCTGTTTGGCAGGGTGAAGGATTGGACCTGTGATTTCAATGATATAAGGAACTCCTGGCAAGGAACTTCTTCTACCAATGCAGATCAGCACCTCCTCTGCAAGTTACAATCTTTGAGAGTTGTCTGGAACACTGAGAAATTAAATAACTTGCCAAAGATCACCTACAGCCAGTAGGTGTCAAAGCTGGGACATGAACTCAGGTTTTCCAGACTCTAAGGCCAGCTTTCTATCCACTGTACCATGGTACCTCTCAGGAGTCTAATAAAACTGTTAAAAAAAAAAAAAAAAAGGAAATAACTTTAGTGTGTCCTTTAACTTGTGTCCTTTTGATCACTACTTTCCTTTCTAGGTATTTATTAACCATTCCATTAATAGTACACCCTAGGGGGCGCTAGGTGGCGCTGTGGATACAGCACCAGACCTGAAGTCAGGAGGACCTGAGTTCAAATCTGGCCTTAGACCAAACACTTGACACTTACTAGCTGTGTCACCCTGGGCAAGTCACTTAACCCCAATTGCCAAAAAACAACAACAACAACAACAAAAATAGTACACCCTAGAATTCAGCCAAAAACCAAAATCAAGCTCACTCCCTTACAGTTTTCAGACTCTATTATTTTTCCTCTTTTGAAAATTGAGGAAACATTTGCCTTTTAATCCCAGAGTACCACCTCCTCATCTTTACAATTCTGTAAAAAACACTGGCAGAAGATAACTAATCACATCTGCCAGTTCCTTTAGAATGCAATCCACTTAGGCCTGGTGACCTGAACTCTTCGAGAACAACGTGCTCTCTTATGTTCTCCCTAATGATTTGCTATTCATCATTCTTGTTCTAAGTTTTCCACTACAAAGGTTATTCTCCTTGGGAGAAAGAACAAAAGCAAAATAAGGATTTAGCAATTACACCTTCTCTTTGTTATCAGTTATCATCTCACAGACTCTTTATGTAGCGAAACAACAAAAAACCCTTTTCGTTATCCTTAGCTTTCCTTGCCAGCAGCAGCTCCTCCTTAGCTTTTGCCATCCTGACACATTCTTAGAGGAGTATGGCACATTTGAGTCATTTTCTATTACCTTGTCTTGCTTTCATCTTCTATAGAAATCTTTTTTTTTAATTAGTCCTTGAATATCCACATAATTTTCCTCAAACAATTATGCCTCAACAGAATCATTTCTCTCTGTGTCTTCAGAATTTCATTCTTGAGAACTTTCCATTCCTCCTGTGCCATCTTCCCCTATACCTTTTAGAACATAGGATCCTACCTATCCTTTCTCTGAACACTGTGAAATCCGCTTCCTTTCAGTCCAGAATGCATTGACATTGCCCAGCTTTCCTCTCTTCCACCACTAATCCTAAAATGAAGGTTATTTCCCTCCCAAGGTTCCAATCATCTGTGCCACGGCAACGAGTTCTTCCCTTTCTTGGAAAAATCAGATTCAGAACAGAACTTCTCCTTGAAGATTCTACTAGCTTTTGAAGGATGAAATTATCACAAAATATAAGTCATTATTAACTTCTTTGCTTCTGACAGAGAGAGTTTTGCAGATGTACAAATAAATTAATCCTCCATTATTAATACTATCATACACTCATGCCAAGATTGAATTTCCTGAAATACTCATATATTTATTTCCTAGTTCTATTTAAGTGGTCCATAACAGAGGTTCCAAACTTGTAGCCAGCACGAAACTGAACCATATTAAAATGTAATTGGGAAATACTTAACAAATAAAAATACAAAATAGTATATAATATTTTGTGGTTTTCTTAGTCAACATGCAGCCTGCAGAGATTTATTTCTAGCCGAGTTTGACACTACTAGTTCATGGTATTTTACACTCACAATACAGCTTCTGAAAGTTAGCATGAGATACTGGATAGAAAGCTGGCTTCAGAGTCAGGACTCAAATCGTGCCTCAGACACAAATTGGAGACATACAACATTTATTCAAAATAATACAATGTAATTTTTTTGGCACCAGCAACTGGAGGGAAAATAGGAAAGACTTCATACAAGAAGTCAGTTTTAAGTTAACTAGAATTCTAAGAGGTAGAAAGAAGGAAGAAGTACATTCCAGGCATTCATGGGAGATAATCTGTACAAAGACAGTAAGATGGGAGACAGAATGTTGTATATAAGAAAATGCAAGAAGGCCACTTTGGCTGGGCTGTGCAGTGTGGGGACAAGAATGATTTATATAATAAACCTCCGGGCTAGATACCACACAGAACAGCTACATTTTTCTTCTCTCTTCTTTGTTTAAAGTCTTTTGATTAAATACGCAAGGCTCTTAACAAAATTTACAAGCCCTTCTACATGCCCTATATCCCTGGCCAAGAGCCTGTCATTTCTTTTTAAACTGTAGTCCAAAAATACAAATTTCCTCCTTGAACATCGTCCTCACTACCAGTTCTTCATTTTCCAAATCTGCTCTTCTCTTGTAAAGCCCTTGCCTTCACAGAACCTCAGAGGGGGAAGGGAGCTTAGTGGTCACCTAGTCCAACTTGACTACAGAAGAAATATCACTACAACATCCCTCAAAAACGGTCTTCCATTCCGGCCTCACCCGGAAGACCTCGGAGGAGGGGAAATCTATCACCTCTCAACAGAACCCACTTCAGCTCTGCCAGCTCCTGGGTCTTCCCCCTCAGGCTAATCAGCACAGGTCTGATTTCTCCTCCAAATGACGAGTCTTAAAAATACTTGATGACAGCTATCAAGTCCCCCTGAATTTTCTCTCATCCTGGCTAAACATGCCTAGTTCATTCAACTAATTCTCATATGACGTGGATTCAAGATTCTTCATCATCTTAGTTGCCTGCCTTCAATTAGGAGCAGTGATGAAAACACTACCTAAAAAATTATATATATTATTATGGTTTTCAGACTCTATTATTTTTCCTCTTTTGAAAATTGAGGAAACATTTGCCTTTTAATCCCACAGTACCACTTCCTCATCTTTACAATCTTGTAAAAAACACTGGCAAAAGCTAACTAATCACATCTGCCAGTTTCTTTAGAATGCAATCCACTTAGACCTGGTGACCTGAACTCTTCAAGAACAAAGGAAATAAATACATGTGTATTTCAGGAAATGCGATCTTGGCGTGAGTGTATGATAATACTAATAATGGAGGATTAATTTATTTGTACATCTGCAAAAAAAAAAAAAAAACAAGACCCTAAGGTCTTGAGTTTCTTGTCCAAGACTCTTTAATCTTTAGCTAGCTTTCCAGATTTCTTCTGGAAGTTTCATTTGTACCCACAGTAATTATCAGAAATGAGTAGTAATTCGGTATTAGAAGATTTTCTTTCATTTCTTGGATATATGCCCCTGGAAGACATCAGACCTTCTACTGTTGTTACTGGGTCCATAAAAGTAGCTGCCCCGTATCCTTCAGGAAGACGTCTCCACCCACCACTACTTGTCTCTTCTTACTTTGACTTTTGATTGGTGATCTCATCCGTCAGCACCTGTGGAGGAGAAGCAGCTGCTTCCTCTTCAAGGCATCCAACTCCCTTCTCCTTAGGAAGAACTTCACACATCTGCTTCTTAGCTCTAAGTGTTCAGTGGTCCTTCTTCCTTCCTTTCTCTTCTGTATGACATACTTCCATCCTCCAATCTCCAGGTACAAGTGGGAATTTCCAGCTGCTTCTTCAGATTCTTTTGTCTTCTTTGTTTTCACATTGAAACCCTTCTTCCATTTAAAAAAAAAAAAAACACTTCATTCTCCATAAGACCTAGAGAATGAAGAGGCATTCCTTGAACCCCTTTACCTTTTCTTCTAGGAGGGAGATTGGGTCCGTGACAATTGAAAACCACTCTACCTTTCCAGTCTTCTCATGCTGCTACCCTCTACACAAACCATATTCCAGCCAAACTGTATTACCCCCTGTTCCCTGTGCCTTCCTATTTCTGTACTTTTGCTCATACTGTTCTCAATGCCTGATGTTTTCATTTCCCTTCTTTGCCTTCTGAATTCCTACCCATCCTTTAAAAGCCCAAAAGAAATGTAACCTCTTTCATGAAGTCTTTCTTGACCACTCTAGTTACTAATACCTCTCTCACTCACCAAAATTCATTAAGCACTTGATTCTTCAATAATACATTTTGTATTACAATTATCTATGATTTTGTCTAATCTTCTGTAAACTATAAAGTCTACAAGAGCATAGGATCGTGTCTTATTTAAATTTTTTTTCCTGCACTCAGCACAATGTTTTACACAAAGTGGTGCTTAATAAATGTTTGTAGAAAGAATGACTATGTTCCTATAGGTAATTGGAATTGGTACATTGGCTCTCAAAGGTGTCAGGGCTAAAGATACAGATTTTAGAACTATGTGCATAGAGAGAATAGTTGAAACTATGGAAGTGAATGAGAATGCCAAAAGAAGGAACACAGAGAAGGCTAAGGACAGAACCCTGGAGAATATAGAACCTTTCAGGTATTAATAAGAAGATGAAGAACCACCGAAGAGGCATTTAGAGAGGTAGGAGGATCAGAGGAATATGGTATCTCTGAATCCAAGGGAGGACAGGTTACAGTAGGAGGGAATTTTCAATAGTGATCAAAAGCTACAAAGAAGTCAAGGAAGATTAAGACTGAGTCATTTGGCGAGTGCTTCAGGATCACCTAAGTAACCTCCAAGAAAGCAGTTCTAACTAGGAAAAATTTTATTTTTTAATTTGATACTTATGGCAAGGAGAAGGCAGGTGATGAAGGGAAACTCTCAGTATAGACAATCTTTTCAGTAAGTTTGGTAGTGAAGAATAAGAAAAATATGGGGTAAAAGAATCAAGGGAAAACTATTTTTTTAGGATTAGACCTCGGTATGTTTGTAAGCAAATGAGAAAAAATCAGTAGAAAGGAAAGAATGAATATGCATGAGAAATGATGATTGCTGGAGCAAGTCCCTGAAGGAGGTAGGAAGAAATGGGACAAAGAATGAAGGCAGAGAGAGATTAGCCTTAATAAGGAGATAAGGCAAGTTTACATCAGTTGCCTTGCCTGGTTCCAACTTCACAGAACAAGCTGCCCCTCTCAGGTTAAGCTCATCATCACCATGCAACTAACTCAAGCTTTGATTAACATTACCTCCCTCAGCCTTCTCTCTCCTCTGAGGAAGGACTGGAGTGTGAAGTACCAAACTACTCCCAATGCTTTCCTTTCAAGAGAAACTGGACTCTGAAGCTCACTCTACTTTCTATCTGCTGTTGTGCCTGGTTTAAACTCCACCCAACTAGATGCCCCTGAACCTGGTATTACCTTTTATCTTCCTCCACCTTTCTAGCCTTCTTTTGTGTGTTGTCTCCCCCCATTAAAATCTAAGTGCCTTGAGGGCGTGCGTGTGTGTGTGTGGGTGTGTGGGTGTGTCTGTGTGTGTGTGTGGGTGTGTCTGTGTGTGTGTGTGTGTGTGTGTGTGTGTGTGTCTGTATGTCTGTGCCTCTCTCTCTCTCTCCTTTCAAATTATATCCCCAGCTTAGCACAGTATCTGGCACAAAGTAGGCACTTTAAGTATACTGGATTGGATTAGGAGAGAGAATGGGTAATGACAACGACAAATCCTTTTCAGGTATGAAGGAAGGATGCTCCCAATTAGTGAAACAGGAGGCTAAGGAGGCTACTTCTGAAGTATGGGGGTAAGATGCAATTAGGCTTGAGCAAAGATTAAAAAAAAGTTTGTGAGCAAAGATAAAAAAAAGGTTGGAATAACTGCCGTGGGGAACAAGACAAGGAGCTGACAAGAGCAAAATATTCATTTATTTTTAGGATAGAAAAAAAAAAATCATGCAATTTGATCCAAAGCACTCACTTGAATAGCTTCTACTTTAGCCGTCCATTCTCTAGCTCTTTGCAAGGCTTCTCTCAGGGCTAAAACATTGGGTAGAAAGGCTGGGATATTCTTGGCTTCATTCACAATACTCTCTAGGCTTGACATGCTGTGGCGAGGTCTAAAAGAAGAAAAAAATAGGGAAATAAAGTCAGAAAACCAATAGATCTATTTTTTTGTGAGGCATCCATGATAATTTCAGACATGAGTCACAGATAATTAGAAAAGGTAACATATTAGAAATACACTGGAGTTTATTCATACAAGTTCAAAATCTTATTAACCACAAAATATCACTTAGCAGTGCAAGGAAGGCACATATTAAAGTTCCAAATAATTTTAATTTAGTATAATCATTTACCGGCAAAGGATTAAGTATGACCCTGTCTAGAGGAAAAGGAGAAAACTAAATGACCCCTAAAAATCACCTCACAATCCCTACAATTCTATAATTAACAAAAGGACAGGCCAAGGTAACACATCTAAAACTCCATCACTGGGTGGTAATGTAGGAGCCTTACATTCTGTCCTTGAATTAGCCTATATTTTTTTTTTATCAAGGATTAAAAGGGATAGGAAATTTAACTTAGGGGAATACATTGTATTTCTGCTCATATATAGAACCATTTTTATTTAGCCACTTTGAATTAATATTAATGGCAGCAATATATAGGCCTAAATCACCAAAGTTTTCCACCAGAGCAATAACTCTAATGCAAATGCTTATTTCTCACATGGTTAGCCCTTCCCAACATAAAACCTCCATTCCAGACACTCTGATCCTTCACTGTCCCTCAAATACATTGCATATTCTTATCTCTCAGCTAAACACGTACATATTTTCCTGATACAATATAAACTCGAGGACAAGAACTGCTTATTTTTTTTGCTTTGTTTTCCCAGCAAAGCGCCTGCTACATAAAAGATGATGCTTAATAAATGCTTATTGATTGATTTGCTCTTATCACTCCTCCCACCTGGAATGCCCTTCCACCTATCTGTATTCTACCCATCCTTCAAGGCCCAGGTCAAGTTCCAACTCTTGAAGCTTCTTCCCTGATATCCTGAGCCTACAATGAAACAGGAAATAAGTCTGGACCAAGCAGTCTGAAACTAGGGTCTAAATTTGAACTGAGCCAGGAAAAGATCAGAGCAAAAGGAAGAAGTAGCACAGAATGAGAAAAGGGGAGAGTGGCATTACCAGGGATCAGTGGTATAGTTAAGGAACTATCTACCTTTTGTTTCTGTTTGCATGTTCTTCACCACACCCAACAGGAGGGGAAAGTTAGTATGACAAGATAAAGAATATGTAAGGAGATCGCTAATTTTTTTCCTTCAACTGCAAGCAGGAAATACTACCCCCGCCCCAGGCCTTCAGTTAGTGATCTTTAACCTCTAAACTCTTATCATATTTAGCGATAGGTCTTTATTACCTATTTCACACTTAAATATAGGGCAGTATATAATAGTTGGTTATATGTGTACTTTATCTCAACTAAACTGCAAGCTACTGGAGGATACTTAGGGACCATATTATTTATTATCTTGTATCCCCCAAAGCATCTGGCATAGTGTCCTGCACAAAACAAAGTCAGTGAATTCTGACTGACAAACCATCAAGATCAGCCCCAACTGAGAGTTTAATGCATACTCAATGACACAATATGGAATTATTTGTTTAGTGAATCTTTCTGATTCCCCCTTCCAAATTCTACCTTTGGGTAAATCCTATGACTATCACAGGGGCAACAGGCACCAAAAGCAGAACTTACCTAGCCTGTAAGCAAACCTTGGCCTTCTCTTCCCATCTCTCAGAGACTGTAAGGAGCTCCTGAAGCTCAGCCATAGCTTTCTCCACAGCATGATGAGGTGCCAACCCCACCCCGGAGTCTATTAGCTTCTTCATGACATCCAAAGTGACACGCTGTGGATCTGAAAGTGTCAGCCTCACTTCATCCAGCCATCGAGCCTGTTGCAGCTCTTGCTTCAGCCGGGGCAGCTCAGGTAATTCTACATAGAGACTAGAACCCATGTCTATCAATATCTGAAGTTTGGAAGAGTCTGGGGTTTCATCCATCATAGCCTCTTGAGCACGTTCATGAAATTCTTCCACATCATCCAGCAAATTCTGAAACATAAAACGAATACTCAAAGTTAGGTTGCAATAAGAATCATTAAAACAAAACCGGGAACTGACTGTCCAAACTGTCAGTTCTAGGCATTTTAATTACATATCATCTCTACTACGGCACAAAAAGATACAGCACAACAGTTAATAGGCATATACCTGTGTGTACTGATCATTATACTTTATTCTATGACTTGATGAATTATTGCCTCTTGCAATAAACCAACAGGCTGATTCCCAGTCACTTGTTTAAAATGTATTCAAACATTTAAGTACTATTTATTACATACGGCATATATGTAGTATATGTATTAGATAACATTTAAAATTGGGCCTCTATAAACAAATATTAAACTTGGCATTCATATCTGAGGGGAAGGGAAAAAAGGGGAGAGGAAGAGCAGACAGGAAACTGGAGTATAGAAGAGAAGAGGGGGAAAAAAAGCAAACAAAAAAAAAAAAGAAAGCAGTGATATGCCTTACACTGTTATGGGGGAAATAATATAATTCAAACTAATTCTTGGTACTCTGAAATTAAAAGGGAGGGAGTAACAGCAATTAATAAAACACACAACAGCGTCTTCCCAACAGTTTTCATTTCAGGATCTCAAATAGCAGCAATTTTATGAAGAAAGGAACAAGCAGAGCAATAAGCTTATTTTTTCCCTATCTTTAAAATACGGTGGATAAACAAGATGACCTCCTAAGAGCCCTTCCAGCTCTAACATTATATTACTCAATGAAACAAAAAGGAAATATCTGAGAGGTGGCAAACCACTGGGGCTAAACTACCCTGAGTTTGTTTAGGGTAGTTCTGATAGTTTCCCCAAAAGTAGTATGGCAATGTCCCATAAGAAATAAAATACTCCATTATGAACTGATCCAACCATTCTGGAGAACAATTTGGAACTATGCCCAAAGAGCTATAAAATTGTGCCTACCCTTCGACCCAGAAATACCACTTCTAGGTGTGTATCCCAAAAAGATCATAAAAATGGGAAAAGGACCCACATGTACAAAAATATTTATAGCAGCTCTTATTGTGGTGGCCAAGAATTGGAAATTGAGGGGATGTCCATCACTTGGGTAACGGCTGAACAAGTTGTCGTATATGAATGTAATGGAATACCATTGTGCTATAAGAAATGACGAGCAGGGGCACTTCAGAAAAATCTGGAAAGACTTATATGAACTGATGTTGAGTGAAATGAGCGGAACTAGGAGAACACTGTACATAGTAACAACCACACTGTGTGATGATTGACTTTGATAGACTTGGCGCTTCTCAGCAATGCAACGATCTAAGACAACTCCAAAAGACTCATGATGGAAAAGACTATCCAAATTCAGAGAAAAAACGATGGAGTCTGAATGCAGATGGAAGCATATTATTTGCTCTCCTTTTCCTTTGTTGTTTTGTTTTATTGCTTCATTCTTGTGGTTCCTCCATCAGTTCTAATTATTCTTTACAACATGACTAATGGGAAAAAATGCTTAATATGAATGTATAAGTAAAGCCTATATCAGATTGTATGCCATCTGGAAGTGGGGAGAGAGATAGGAGGAGAAAATTTTAAATTCAAAATCTTATGGAAGTGAATGTCAAAAACTAAAAATAAATTAGTTATTAAAAAAAAAAATACTCCACCTTGACTTGTCGAGCCTGGCTGATAACACATGGAAGGCTAAAAAGTTGCTGGACAAAGGCCTTTAGTTCTTCCATAGTCAATTTGGTCCGAGTCTTCCCACTCTCTGGGCTCTGTCTGCTACATAGTTAACATACAAAAAGTACACAGATAGTATGATATGAGATAGCATTCAAAGAAGTCAGCACTGGTTATATAGGAAAAGTCCATACATGTTGATACAGTTTTGACATCAAAGGTGATAGGTTAGCATACATAACTTTGGCCTTCTCAATCCAGCCGACTCAAACAAATCCACTATATTATTAGTGATCATTTCAGCACTAAGTCTGTAGCTCTGGAACTGAATTTTTCTACTAGAATACAGTTTTAGCCTTGGTTGCAGGCCTTTATACCTCTAGTAACATACAAAAACGTAACTTTTCAAGTTCAAAGCCCTCAAAACTAAGCATGTATGCATAGCCTATGATGGTATCTCACATACAGCAGGTAATAATGACTGTAGATTATAAAGATAATGCATAGTGCTATACTAAGCACGTAAGGATACACAGTAAGTAATCCCTAGGCATGAATCCTGCTTTGAGGCTTTTGGTCTTGATGATTATCGTTCAGTGAACCTGTTGTGACTTGTTCACACTTCATTGCCCCCTTGGGTGATCCTCAACTTCAATTCTTCAGAGATTGTAGTTTCATGTAATTTGTAGCCATATGACATTACAAGATTAATATAACTGTTAAAAAGGTAGGCCATTGTTTTAAGGAGAATGGGATTATTAAAAAAAAAAATGAAAAATGTACCCAAAAGCAACCTTGTCCAACCTTTTCTTATCAAAGTCTGGGCTCGATAATTATCTATTTGCAATGTATGTCCAAGATATCGATACATACCCATACACATATACACACTGATTATCCATCCAACTACATATCATCATATGAAAAACTCTCTGAACAATCACTCATTTTTTTAAATACAAATAGTTCTCAAAATCTTCAGTGATCATGGAACTTGTTAAGAAGACTACAATATTCGAGGCCTTGATGCAATCAGAATATCATATAAGTACACAAACACCTGGAATACCTTACCACCTAAAAGGAATCTCTCTTCAACTTGGTTGCTATACTAGCTTTCATGTCCATGGCAGTTATGCTCACCTTGAATGAGTTTACATGTCCCAGTTTTATGCCCCTCCTCCATATGAATAACAAGAGTTTCAAGATTCAAGATTCTGTCATTCTATCTGCCAAGGAAACTTGTAGCATTTCAACAGAAGCCACTTTAAAGTCAGATATTTTGTTACACACATGAAGATGCTACTTTATAATACAGAAACAATCAGCACAGTGTGTTCTTATATTCTCAACACCTTCTAGTCAATTGTGTTATAGTAAATGCGGTCTACTGTACTGAGGAAGACTGTTAGTGAAAAACTGCCTGTTCGTTTCTAATATCCTCATAAAAGATGCATGTAGAGATTTTAAATTTTTTATGAGAATATACCCACAAAAGTAGTCATAGGAGTTAGTAATTATACATCTTCTCACCTTTTTAGAGAAATAATACAGTCTGAGATTTTTTTCCATGCTTCTGCTATCTTCCTCTCCCCTTCAGAGACATAGATAAATGATTCCTAAATGCATTCAAAATGTGCTGCCTGCAGCATGAATCTCCTCTGTATTATATACACATATACACACACACACACACATACAGACAAAAGCATATGCATATACTGTATTTATATTTTATATCTATATTTCTATATATCTGTATAATATATATGCATACACATACACACATTTATACACACACATGCATATGCATATATTTTATTAGGACCAACTCCTTTTCCCATATGTGTTTTCTTCAGCAGCATTTGAACTTCCTCAAGAAGCACATCCAGGACAGAGAGATACTATGAGGGAGAGTCCAAATGTGATGGTCCAACTCTAATGCTAAATGCAGTTTGTTTTAAAAAAAATTTTTGGAGAACCTTTCCTATTTTCCATCCATCTGCTGTCTTCCTTCCCTTTTATGTTCTAAACCAGTCACCCTTGACTGCCATATTTTTCCTCTTAGAAAGAAGATCAAGTGGCCACTAAGAAGGGCTTTTTAGGCTCAAGTCAGTTTTTTCACTATGGCATATGATTTACATTGGTTAAATGTACAAATTGTCTATTGTGTACAAAAATGTTCATTCTTCTACCCACTTCTCATTTTTTGGCATCAGTGACTTGTTCAAAAAGTTAGGTTGTAATAAATTTAATCACATCCCATTTTTTTTCTCATTTTTCATTCTAGTTTTATATTATGATACTTATTCTAACAAGTTGATGATTTGACTATAAACAAATAGCAATTCAGTAATAACTTTCATATCACTAACTAGTCATTTTCCATTTGTTAAATAAAACCAATTTCATTTTTTATGATGTTAATCTGGTGCTTACCATGTCAGCACCACCCAATTCTTCTCCTTAAGAAGGTATTCACGAAAGTTTGGCATCAGGCTTCAGAGTAGTCTAAGACTTTGGCCCCTCTCATCCCTCGTTCTTGAACCATATTTCTCACACACATACATATACATACTCATACACACACACACACACACACACACATTTTTCTACATTTTCCTTTATGTCTACATTTGCACTGAATTTGACAATTACCAAAGTATATGTCAATTTAATTTCAGGGGTTTTATCAACTTGTTTATAAAGTTTCTTTCTGTTCACCACCTGCAATAGATTTATAACATAAACTACAATTATTTTCATAGATTTAGGAGATTTTTGTTGTTTTTTAACAATTTCTGGTAATAAGCACTGAAATGTGAAATGACCAAATGTCCCAAGAGATCATGTTTCTTGTTCCCTTGAGATGCACAATGAATCAACTCCAACTCTTTTATGTGTCCTTTCAAGAAGAACCTATGAGCCACCCTTCCATGAAGCAGGAGATTCCTTTTGTTTTCTCTTCTGATTCTTAGCAAGAATGTCAAGACCTATAAGATTCAGTTTTAGAATTACATTTGGTTCAGGACAAAAACTCTAATCACTGACAGCTAAGTTAATGTGTGAAGAGTCACCAAAAACTGACTTTTAGCACTCTTTGACTTCTTTTACAATATTCTGCCACTTCAAAAGCAGAAGAGGGGGACAGCTAGGTGGTGAAGTAGATAGAACTCCAGTCTTCGAGTCAGGAGGTCCTGAGTTCAAATCCAGCCTCAGACACTTGACACTAGCTGTGTGACCCTACACAAATCACTTAACCCCAACTGCCTTGCCAAAACACACACACGCACACACACACAGAAGAGGGCTAATAGAACTGAAGTCCATTTTAAAATTTTCTTTCTCTTCACGGGCTGCCATGACCTAATAGCTCATTAGCCAGTGGCCAATCAATCACCAAGCATTTATTATATGCTGGGTACATAAAAGCTGAGGAAACAAAAAATAAAGCTATTCCTAATACCTCATTGAACTTACATTTAATGAAGACATGTTATATATGAGTATATTATCTTTCTATAAACACAGAGTAAATACGGCACAGGTACAAATACAAACACTTCTAAGCAAAGGCATGAGCTTCTGGGACAACCAAAGAAGATCTAGGCAGGTGGACTTTGAGCTGAGTCTTAAAAGAAGGAGATGGAAGCAGAAGTGAGGAGGGAACACTGGGCATGAAAAACAGATGGAGTGTCACATTCAAGGAGCAGCAAGAAGGCCACTGGTGCTCAATCAGAGAATGCATGGAGAGGAGGAAGGCAGAAGGGCCAGGTTATAAGGATCTTTAAATGCCAATAAGAGGACTATACTTAATCCTAAAGTAACAGGGAGCCACTAGAGTGTACTGAATTTGGGGGGGGAGGGGATCGAGTACGTGTGACTTTGGTGTCTATTCCCCAACCTCAACTGGGCCCTCACTACAGCAAAGCAATCCTTTCATTCCTCCCAAAATGATTGGTTATCACTACCCATAGAAGGTCTTCCTAACCCTTTTTCCTGTCCTTAAGATTCCCCATAACTTTCCCTACCTCATTGTCTCAGTCAAGGAATTTGCCTTTTAGTTTAAAAAAAAAGTGAACCATTTAACATAGACTCCCCCTTTCCAATTCTCTTCATCTTCAACTCCTTAACATTATTTTGCACTATCTCCTCCTCTCCCTCAGTCTCTGACAAAGACGTACCCTTCTCTTTGCCAAGACCAACTCCCTACACATATACTCCCACCCCCTCCTATCTTTTCCAGCAGATTGTATCCTCAATCACCTCCTCTCTTGAAACTTCAACCTCTCTGTATCAACTGGGTCCTTCCCTACTGCCTTCAAACATACCCAAGTTTCCACAATACTTAAAAAACTTCACTTGACTCTGACATCACAATTGTTCTATATCTCTCCACCTTTTCTCAAATTCCTTTAAAATGTTGTCTGCACTTACTGCATCCACTTGCTCTCCTGTCATTCATTCTTTAACACTTTGCAATCTGGCTTCCAATCTCATCTGTCAACTGAAAGCTGACTCACCAGAAACTCTCTCCAAAGTAACTAGGCAAGAAGATTCATACTGTAGAGAATTCATAGAAGTATAACAAATGTCAATAAGCTTTCTCAAACAATTAAAATGTTATTCAACATCCAGTGATTCACAGTGGAGAGAAAACCTAGCAATGTCCAATTTAATCGAGATTAGAAGATTAGATTCAGAGCTGGAAAGAACTTTTAGGTATGTACAACTTCATGTTACAGAGAATACCGAGGCTGAGAGATACCAATTGACTTTCCCAAGGTCACAGCTGGTGATTGTGTGGGGCAGGAACTGAAACCAGGTTTCCCTGATTCCAAGCCCAGGGTTCTAGCCAATGTACCAACTAGATGCCCAGGCATTTTTGTTTGCATTAAATGTGTTTCCTGTAAATAATGTAATGATGTTGGCTTATCTTTTTGAGCCACTCTGTAACTTATTTATTTAATGCTAGAATTCAAAACCATTCATATTCACAGACTGAATTAACAAAATTGAACAGCATTACTAGGCAGGTAAGTGGTACAAGGGATAGAGTGTCCAAGTTGGAATCAGGAAAACCTGAGTTCAAATCCTGTTCCACATACTAACTAGCTGTGCAACCCCAGGCAAGTCACTTAACTTCTAGTTTCAGTTTCCTCATCTGCAAAGTGGGAATGATAAGAGCACCTACTTCTCAGGGGTGTTATAATGAGATAATATTTGTAGAGCACTTTTATAAACCTTGAAATGATGATGATGATTCATCTCAACTGCCAAATCTAACTGGCCTTTCCACCGTACTGATCCTCGTCAACTTATGGGCTGCATTTGACAGTGCTGATTATCCTATCCAGTCTTCATTCAGGTTACATTCATTGAACCTAAATTTTCACCAGGCTCTGACCTAGGTCTTTTCTTTTTTCAATATATCAAGGGTTCTTAATTTCTTTGTGCAGGGGCCTCACTGGCAGTCTAGTGAAGTGTAAGGACCTCTTCTGAGAATAACATTTTTAAATGCATAAAATACACACATTTACAAAAGAAACCAATTACATTGAAATAGTATCAAAATATTAAAAAAAAAAAAATCCTTGGACCACAGGTTGAAAAGCCTTGTTCTGAATTATCTTACTTGGCGATCTCATCAGCTCCCACGGGTTCAATTATCATCTCTATGCAGATGATTCCCAGATTTACATATGCAGTCTTGACCTCTCTCCTAAGCCCATCTCACATCACCAATTACCTTTTGCAAATCCTGAACTAGTTGTCATAAAGATATCTCAAGTAAAACATATCCACAACAGAATTCATTATCTTATCCCACCCCAAAAAAGGTCCCTCTCTTCCAAAATTCCCTATTACTGTTAAGGCGCCACCATCCTTCCTGTTACCAAGGCCCACAGTCTAAGTATTATCCTCAACTCTTCTCTAACCCTCACTATACATATCCAAACTGATGCCAAATCTTGTTTCAACCTTCACACTAACTCTTCTCTATGTTCCCTTCAATCCCCTCACAGTCACTACCCTTGTGTAGGGCCTCATTACCTCACAACTGACCTATAAAACAGCATTCTAACTGGTCTCCTCGCCTCAAGTCCCTCCCCACTCAGCTGCCAAAGTGATTTTCCCATAACGCAGGTCTGATCACGTCACTGCCACATCTATCTCAATCAACCCCAACAGTTCCCTATTACTTCCAGAGTCAAATATGAAATCCTGTTTAGTATTTAAGTCCTTCACAACCTGGTTCCTTTGTACCTTTCCAGTTTTCTTACACTTCAGTCCCCAGAACACACTTAGCAAAACTGGCCTTTTTGTTTTTTCTAGAACACAACATTGCCTCTGCTGACTCTGCAGCTTTTCCATGGCTGATCCCCAATGCTCCTCCTCACCTCTATCTCCTGGCTGCAAGGCTCAATTCAAAACCCACCTTCTATAGGAGATTTTTCCCAATTCCCCATCCTTCTCCCTCCTCACTGCTAGTGCCTTCCCTCTGAGATTGCCTTCCATTTGAATTAAGTTATATGTATGTATTTACATGCTGTCTTCCCCATTATAATGTGAGCTCCTTGAGAGCAGATATTATTTTTAACTTTTTTTGTATCCTCTACACTTGGCAAAGTACTTGGCACACAGTAAGTGCTTTCTGACTAACCACTCTTCATTCTCCTTGGGGCCTAGTTGTGTATGTCAGTACACTGCATGTGATCCCCAAGGTTCTGTGCTGGGTCTCCTCTTTTGCTTCTATATTCTCTCTCTTGGTAACGTCATCAGTTCTCTGGCTTTATCTACCATCTCCATGCAGATGACTCCCAGCTGTCTATATAAAATCAGATATCTCTCCTGAGCTTCAGTCCTGTGTCACCAATTGCCTGTTGGACATCTCAAACTTGATCTTATGAAGACATCTTAAACTCAACATATCTAAGATTTCCATTTTTCTGTCAAAGACAGCACTATTCTTCCAGTCTGTAGGAGGTACAAGTATTATTATCCATACTTCATGAATGAAAAACCTGAGATACAGGCATTAATTAATAATGTTATTAACTCTTATCTATACAATACCCCTTAGCAGTTGTGCCATACCTTCTCTTCTCAAGGCTCTATTAACTATATTAACTACTGTCGATCTCAATGCTCCTTAGCAGTTATACCATTTCTTCTCTTCTCATTGCCCCAACTCCACAGCTCTCCCATCACCTCCAGGGTAAAATATATAAAATCCTCTATCTGGTATTCAAAGCCCTTCAGGCAGCTGGTGGCACAGTGAAGTGAACACTGGGCCTGGAGTCGGGAAGATGAGTTCAAATCCAGCTGCAAACACATTCTTTCAACCTCTGTTTACCTCAGTTTCCTCAACTGTAAAATGAGGATAATAATGGACTCTCACTACCCCACAGCATTGTTGTGAAGATCAAATGAAATAATATTTGTAAAAAGTGCTTATCAGCACAATGCCTGGCACACAGTAGGCACTATGTTTTTTTTTTCCCTTCCCTTCCACTCCTTCATAAACCTGACTCCCTCCGATCTTTCCAGTCTTCTTACGCCTTACTCCCTGCCCCACATACTCTGAGATCCAGTGACACTGACCTCCTTGTTGTTCCTTGAACTAGAGAGTCAGTCCCCTGACTCTGCATTTTTATTGGCCATGCTTCATCCCTGGAACGCTCTCCCTCCTCACTTCTATCTCACGGCTTTTAAATTCCGGTGGAAATCCCACTTTCTACAAGAAGCCTTTCTGATCACCCTCAATTCTAATGCCTTCCCCATACTTCTTCTCTCCAACTTATCCTGTACTTACTTACCTTGTTTGTACATAGTTGTTGGCATGCTACCTCCCCCATTAGACTGTGAACTGCAGGTAGACCTTTCTTTTCTGCATTAAGCACAATGTCTAGCACATGGCAGACACTTAAATGCTTGTTGATAGACTAACTGTCCACAGACATAACATGTGTTAATTGGGCTGTTAAAGTTAGGGCAATACATCTCTAACTTTCCCTCAGCTAAATCCTTCAAAGATTTAAGTCTTTGTTCCTCATGTTATAGTTATGGGCCAATCTTTCCTTCCTGCTATCTGACCCAGCATCACAGGGTGGGTTAACCTTGACATTCTCCTAACCATTTTCAATTCCACCAGAAAAATTTCTCAATAAATATGGAAAGAAATACAAACAAATAGGAAAGGGAAAAACCAAACTCATTAACAAATAAGAAAAAAAAGATTTTCTTGTTTGTTGTTAAATAGGAACTGTATTTTACACTTAACAACATGCACTATATATGTGCCTATCTGACTAGTACACTTTCTTTTGTTTTTCAATATGCTGTTTTTAGGATGTATACATATTTTTATTAATTTTGTAATTTTATTTTAGTTCAATGCTGACAAATAAAAGTATTCAAATATATAAACCAAAACAGAAAAATAAAAAACTAAATGAAACTAAATTATGATAAACAATTAGCCTTGTGCCCATAAACTTTTCTTATTTATTGAACAACCCCAAAATAAAGAATGTGTAACATAACTTGTGGCACAGAAGGTAGGAAGACCAGTGATTTTATCAGTGCAGCAAACTCCTGGCCTGGAAACTCCCTCCTTTTTCCTTTATCCTTCCCCCTTTATATCTTTATCAATTTCAATCAATCAACAAGAATTTATTAAATACTTACTGTGTGCCAGTGGATGAGTGTGAAATGGAATCTAAGAGTTATTTTACTTTGTATTTTCTGAAAATTTGGAACATTTATTAAAGTGTATGCTGCTACTTTGGGTTTTTTTCCAAAAATCAATCATCAAGCATTTATAAATACAAATACAATGAATGAACTACCTGTTCTTGTCTATATCAACTGTAGAATGTCTCTTATTCACTACATATGTGTCAAATCCTGACAAATTTTGAATATGAACTTTTATCAGAAATATCTAAAGTAAAAATATTTTCTGAACAATTTTTTTCCTTCTGAATAGAATACTGTGTTGCAATGAAGATTTTCATTTTAATATAACTGAATTCATCTATTTTGTCTCATTCCTTTGAGGCACAACTGGATATATCCCCACTCCACAGCTAGGAAAAATATTTCATTCTATTAGACCCTCTACCTTACAATCTTTAAAAATATTTTCCTCAAGGAACTATCTGGAATTTATTGTGACAAATGATGTGACATGCTGGTCTGCAGCCAATTTACCAAAATGTTATCTAATTTTCCCAACAGTTTTATAGACTAATGATTATTTTACCCAGTATTTGGTAATTGTAGATTTACTGAACACAAGCACTATATGTATCTGGTTCTAACAATAACATCTAAACTATTCAACTAATCAATCTATTTTTTAATTTTTTATTCTGGTACCAGGTTATTTTGAAAATTTCTATTTCATAGTATAATCTGATCTCTGGCAGTTTAATAATCGTTTTCCTCCTTTTTCTTTTTCATAATTTCCCTTGATAGTCTTGACCTTTTCTTTCATATGAATTTTATAATCTGTATGTATTCCTAGTAGTAAAACTACTAGAAATAAAACAAATTAAACTGTATGAAATTAAATCTATAAGTAAATTTTGTTAGTATTGCCACTGAGCTACATTAGCTAAACCTAACCAAATGCACTGAATCTTTCCCAATAAGGACAGGTAAAAGACAAGTCTGCATACTCTATTAATATCATCTGACATAGCTCAAGAAATGCTAGCCATAGCAAGAGGTTAAGAAAAAGGAATAGAGGAAAATACTGAAGTACCTCTTGAATGTTCTAATTTTATTTCTAAAGCATCTGTTTTAGACACACATACTTTGGCCAAGACCTGTAATTTCATTCAAATAGAACTTTCTGAGAGCAAATCTTACCTCTGCCAATATACACTGGCCATTTCTGCAATTTTCGCTCTAAAGAACTGTTTAGGAAGATTAAGAGTTTAGGTGACTTAACCAGAATCACATCCAGCACGTTTCAGAGGAGGGATGTGAAAACCTAGGTCATGTGGACTTCAAAGCCAGCACTCTATCTACTATATGTAGTGATATATGCATATATATGGCATGCAAATCAACAACAATATATCACATAAATGTGTTGGTAGATTACCTTTCAGATATTTAATAAACCTTTATGTTGAATGGGACTTCTCTTAATTTGGGGGCAGCGGTTAGTTCAATATTGGCAATTGTTTTCTTTTATATCTCCATACTATACTGAAGTTATTTATTTCAACGTTTTTTAAACCCTCTTGTATTTTCTAAATAAAGTATACTTTACACAGAGACAATTGATCATTGTCTTAAATCAATGTTTACTCCTTTAATTTCTTCCTCTTGCCTTCTTAAAACTAGCATTTCTAGAACTATATTTCTCAATCAGCAAACATTTATTAAGCACCTAATATGTTCCAGCCTCTGTGCTAGGGATTCAAAGACAAAACTAAAACAGTCCCTGCCCTTGGCATTATATTCTATCAAATAATATTAATGAGAACTGGGAGATCTGTGTGAAAGATTATTTCTCCTGGCTTAAGGAAAACTATTTCAATTCCTGTGCTTACACTTTTGAATATTTTTTTTTTACAACAATAGGTTTGTCTATTTTCCCACATCTTTTGATAGATACAGGTAATTATTAATTATAATTAAAATAGTAAAAATCATGATTACTGATAAAAGTAATTATGCTCATTTTTTCCCTTAACACTGAACCATCCATGCAGCCTTTCTGTAAATCCAACATGACCACAAGGAACAATTATTTTATAAATTGTTGTGATTTTCATTAATAATAAAGGTCATTTTTCTCTGCCTTTTCTTTCCTGGTTTGGGGATCAAAACCATATGTTTGTCCAACAGAACAGAGTGGGTAGAGTGACATCTATGTCACTTTTTTAAATAAAAGTTTATTTAGACTAACACGAAAATATGTTTTGCATGAGTGCAAATGTATAACTTATAGCAAACTGCTTGCCTTCTCAATGTGGGGAAGAGGAGCAAGGACAGTAGAGAGGCAGGGAGGGAGGGAAAGAATTTGAAACTCGTAATTTCAAAATGAATGTTAAAATTTTTTTTACATATAATTGGGGAAAAAATATAAAATTTTAAAAATTTAAAAATAAATAAAAGTTTATTTAGCACAGAGACAATTTCTTCTTTAAATGCCTACTAGAATTCATCTGTGAATCCATCTGGTCCCAGTGGATTTTTTTTCCTCAAACAAGGCCATTCATTAATGACCCATTCAATTTTTCTTCCTGAAACTGGTTTATTTAGGTTATGTATTTCCTGTTTTGCCGTCTAACAAGCTTGGGAAGATACTCATATTTTAATAGATGGACAACTATATTCTTTATATTCTCAATTTTGCTAGGATCTAATTGGAATCTAATCGTGTGTGTGTGTGTGTGTGTGTGTGTGTGTACACACACATATATATATACAAACACATATATATACATGTAATAACTCCCTTCATTTTCTTCATTCATTGTACATGTATATACACACATAATATATGTGTACATGTATATACACACGTGCATATACATACAAATAATTAAGAAAAACACATATACATCTGTAATAATTTCCCATAATTTTCTTCATTCATTGTACCTTCCTCCTTGTCATTTTTATTATTGGTAATTTGGTTCTTGTTCTTCCTGCTCTTCTTTTTGGTTATATTACCTATCTTTTAAAAAATTTTTAGCCAGGCTGTATACAAGTCAGATCATTTACTTGACAGAACAAAGATCAAATCTAGAAGAAAAACATAGGAAAGAATTTCTGAATCTGGATTTTTTTTTGTGAGTTGAATATGACATTCACTCTTTCTAGCATCTCGTGGATTTTTTGTGTCTATAAGGTCTGACCCTTAACTTTAATTACTCTGGGAAATTTTTCTTCTGTGATTTCTAGAAATATGTTCGGATTCCCTCTGTCCACTTTATCCCAGGAATTCAGTGACTCAAATTCTCCCTCCTGTTCACCATCCTCGAGTTACATGATTTTTGCTTACAAAGTTACCAAGCCTTCCAGGTTAGTTGACCTTTGATTTGGTTTCTTTAAAGTATGACTGATGCCTTTTGTTCTTAGATTCCAAGCAAAACCATCCAATAGCATGACTATGTCTGACAGTATATGTAGCATTCTGCACCCTAGTCCGTCAACCTGTCTATCAAATGGAGAGTGAGTGCATTTCCTCAAGTAGTAGAACAATTCTATTTCTCATCAATCTGTTTTTTTTTAAAATATCCACAGTTCTCTCATTTTTGCAATTTTTAAAAAACTGATAACATCTCTTCTCCCTTACTAATATCAAATCCTTTCAAACTAATAATAATTCCTTCTTTAGTAACCTTAGAGTTACCTTAGAGTATTTGTTGATGTTACACCCCCACCAATGAAGGTACAATGAATAACTTTTTCTTTTTCTTGTTCATTTTGTTTATTCTTCCTTCCCCTGTTCTGACTGACTATTGTCTTTGAGGATCTTTTGTTACCTTTAAACTTAAAGGTGTTCACCACTATTCTTGAATAGCATTAGGATACTGGGCTTTCTTATGACCTCTCATTCTGTCATTTTGTTGGCCAGGTTCTAGATGTAATATAAGTTGTAATATGAGTAACAGGGTGGAGGAAGAAGGGGAAGATCTGTCTCTTCCATTCTAGAGGATTATGCACATAAGTGTCCAAAAGAAGGAAAACCTAGATCTGAAAGAGTTAAAAAAAAACCAAGAGCAATGTTAAAAGTTCATGTTCAATGAACATAAATGCAAAACACTGAAGGACTGATTGTGATGAACAGGGCACAAAGGTGACAAAAACTATTAAATTATTGAAAAGATAATGCACAAATGAGCCAACCATTCTTTACTCTTACCTGTGTTTTTGTTTTTTGCTCAAAAGTAGCTGAGCCACTGAAGCACAAGTCTCTGCTTCCTTCACAGCATCCCTGAGTTTTCTAAAGAGATCATTCTCTGGATACTTCCTATCTTCAGCATCTTCCAACATCACTCTCAATTCGATCACATCTGCAACATAAATAAAAGGCTATGCAAACAAAAAAGGAAAATAATAAATGCTGGAGGGGATGTAGGAAAAGTGGGACATTAATGCACTATTGGTGGAGTTGTGACCTTATCCAACCATTCTGGAGATCAATTCGGAACTATACCCAAAGGACTATAAAACTGTGCATACCCTTTGGTCAACCATTACTAGGTCTGTATCCCAAAGAGATTAAAAAAAAAAGGGAAAAGGACTTATTTGTACAAAAATATTTATAGCAGCTCTTTTTGTGGTAGCAAAGAATTGGAAATTGAGGGGATGCCCATCAAATGGGGAATAGCTGAACAAGTTGTGGTATATGATTGTAATAGAATACTACTGTGCTTCAAGAAATGATGAGCAGGATGAGTTCAGAAAAACCTGGAAAGACTTACACGAACTGATGTGAGTGATGTGATGTGAAGTGCGCAACAGCTGGACAACATTGTACACAGTAACAACAATATTGTACAATGATCAACTGTGAATGACTTGGTTATTCTCAGCAATACAATGATCCAAGACAATTCCAAAGGGCTCATGATGAAAAATGTTATCCACATCCAGAGAAAGAACTGATAGAATCTCAATGCAGATTGAAGCATACTATTTTTCACTTTGTTTATTTTTTGTGTGTCTTTTCTTTTTTGGTCTGTGTCTTCTTTTACAGCATGACTAACATGTATAACCAATATCAAATTGCTTACTGTCTTTGGCGGGGGGAGAATTTGGAGCTCAAAATCTTAAAAAATGAATGCAAAAAATTGTCTTTACAGATAATTGTGGGAGAAATAAAATATTATGTTTTAAAATGCTATACAAATACTATGAAATCAGCTTTAAAAGTAATTTTAAAATCTTAACCCCAATTCTATACAAGAGAATCATCTTTTAGTATCAGCAAGTTGCAGCTGAGAAAATCTCACCAGCCCAATAAAAATAATTCACTAGATGCTAATTCTTCTGTGCTACAATTTCTCCCATATGAGAAACTTCTTTTTCATCCAATTTGCCTTCTGTTATCAGTATATTGAGAATAATCATCACCCAAAGAGAACCTTACATCTAATGCAAATCATTGATCCAAAGCCAAGGTTCTTCACATGGGGTCCATGAATTTGTTATTTTTTTTAAATATTTTTATAATTTTGTTTCAAATTTTCATTGTAAAACATGTTTTTAAAATTATTTTAAAACATTATTTTGATAAGCAGGCCATAGGTGTCACTAGTCTGCCAAAGGGATCGGTGACATAAAAGGGTTAAAGATATCAACTTTTTCTTCTAGATATCCATTCCCACAGAGAAGGCCATTTCATTCTTAGTCAATCCTTTTGCCACAAACTTCAAAAGAGTTCAAAGTTCTCTTGGTGGTCTGGGAGGGCTTTTAAAAGAGAAAAAACAAGAATCTCATCCCACCTATTGTACCCTTAAGAAAATAATTTTGCATAAGATAACCAACATATAAATCCTCTACTAGAGAAATAATCCTTCTTGTATTGGAAATCTAACCTTTCTTGTGGTTGAGGCTTGCAGACAATGCCTCTGTAACTCGACTGACCCAAGTGTCATAGGACTGTGCTCTGACTTTAACACCATACAAGAGAGAAGGAAGGTCTTCCAATGGATACCGGTACCTAGTGAAAAGACATAACAGCAAAAACTTCAAAAATTCTAACAAATCGAAGGAAATTAAGTCCTACACGTATAACCAGTCAAAGAAGAATACAAGAGGCAGAGGAATGGCAGCCTGGTCTAGAAGAATGCCACAAGGAGAAGAAGAAACATAATAAATATCTAATGAGGCTAAATTTTAGCTTCCAAGATCAGAACAAAATTTATGGGAATGGTAAAATAGGAGATATTGATGAGAAAATACAATTCCATTTTTCTAGAAATTTAACAAATGATCATTAAGCACCAAGGGTAAGACAGCTTTTCAGCTATATGATTATGTTTGTAGGCTTCTATACATAGGTCTCCATTTTTCTAGTCGTGTTTGCAGCTTTCTTGCTAGAATTTCAGCTTTCTAGCTGTTTTTGTAGGTTTGCAGCTGGTTTGCCAATTTAATAATAATCTTAATAATAAGAGTAACAATAATTAGCATTCACAGAGTATTTTAAGGTTGGCTAAGTACATCACAAATATCATTAGACCCTCCCAACAACCTCATGAGGTAGGGCCCAATTTTACAGATGAGGAAACTGAGGTAGACAGAAGTTTAGTGAGTTGCCCAGGGTCACACACCTAGTAAGTATCTGAGGACAAATTTAACTGATATCTTCCTGACTCCAGATCTAGCATCTATCCACTGTGCCACCAAGCTGCCTCTAGCTGGGTTTGTAAGTTCCCTACTCAATTTGTAACCTTTTATTAGATGTCTTACTTTTTGATATGCTTGTTAGTTTATAGCTATGTTTTTAGCTTCCTGACTGGATTTTCAACTTTTCAGCTTATCTTACATCTTTAAAACTTTACTTCCATCTTTCTAGCTGTGTTTGCAGATTCCTAGCTACAATGTTTTTACCAAACAAGAAGATGGCAGAGAACTTAAAAGAAGATGATTCGTTTTCATACCTAAGACATTTCTTCTGCATAGGACAAGGGCATAAGTCAGCAGGATGGTAGAGACACACAAGCCGATCAGGGTTGCAGGAACAAGTAAGAGCAGAGAGAAAGCATGTAGTTCTGCAAGCTGAACACTGTCGCTCATCATCAGGAACAAGTTCAAACACCTCTTCTTCAGATAACAGTACACCCTGAAACAGAATTTTTTCACTAAAAATAAAAAACTTTAAAAAGAAAAAAATTACCTACTGATTATTTTCTAGTTACGGGTACAATCATGGAAGGTGCAATTCCCTTTAATGGCAAACCAAGAAACACATAAGCAACAAACAATATCTTGTACTTAAATAATGTAAAAAAAGTATTAGTTCCCACATGTGCATAACATCGTTCAAGAATCAAAAACTATTTTCAACCTCTAAGGGCTTAAAATCTGAGCAATAACCCCGAAACATACACAAAGACAGAAGTATTGTGATCCTTTTCTTATTTGGGGTAGAAACTGTAGCACGGAAGCAAGTACAATGCTCATATTTGTCAGGGATAGCAACAACATCTATGTCATGGGGACAGCGGTGAACCTATGACTAATCTTATCCAACCAGAAGTAAAAACCAACCTAAAAAACTGACTGGTGAGTATACTACACGAAGCTGAAGTAAGGAATTGGAATGGGACAGGACGACAACCCAATTTAATAGAAAGAGAATTAGAGTAGGAGTCAAAAGTTCCATTATCAAACCCAAAAACTGTGCAACCATGAATACACCCTTCTGGGCAGAGTGGGAGAAACTATGGAATGTTGTTTAGACTCAGATTCAATAGACGGGATAACTGTTTTTGCTAAATTACTTTTCTTTCCCTTTTTTGTTCCAGGTATGTGTTCAGGAAATGAGGACAACAAAAAACCAAGATATCAGCAAAAACACTTTTAAATCATAAAACATAATGTTGAGAAATAAGCAAAGAGGAAGCAAAAGCAACAAGTATTTTCCAGGAGTTTGGCTGTTAAAAGTAGGAAAGATATAGGAAGATAGGGAGAGAATGAACTTAAGAGACAAAGAGCAGATGACTGTGAGGCAATCTGCTGGAGAAGACATAAGGGGATGGTATCACAGATAGAGGGAATGGTTTTGGCAAGGAGAAGTGCTAATATCTGAGACTAGAGTAAAGGAAGAAAGAATGGGAAAGGATATCAAAGAGTTTCCAGATTTACAGAAGGGGGAAAAAGGAAAAGCATGATGTTTATAACAGTTGCTTCTATTTTCTTAGTAAAGTAAGAGAGGAGTTTAGTAGCCATGAAGGGGATGGAATGGGAGGTTTGATGAAAGAAGGTTTGAAACACCTGCTGCCATTAGCTCAATTAATCAGATATTGACTCACTTGGGCTTCTGAAGTAAACTATAGTGAAAACTTGGGCTGTACGGGTTCTTCTTATAGTGTATTTCTAACACAGAAGTAGCACTGAGTTTACTCACCATTTGTACAACAGATTCCCTCAGTCGTGTCTCCTCTTCAGTCATAAGGGTCATTTCTTTGCAGACCATAGCAGCAAGCCCTACATCAAGACATTCTGGATCTGCAGCCATCTTGAAGATAAGTTCCTCATGTGAGAACACACAGTGACGCCTTAGTCGTCGATAATGATTCACACACTGACGTCCAATAGGCAGCTGAAGCCATGAAAGGATACCCAAATCGAATTACTTGTCTACGTTACATTCTATAATGCAGAATAATAATAATAATAACTGGCATTTATATAGCGCTTTAAAGTTTGAAAAGTTTTACATACAACACTTCATTTGAGCTTTACAGGCAGATAGACACTATAAACATTGTTATTTATTTAATTATTTATTGGGCTTCGAACGTTAAGAAATGCTTTATAAAGCATTCTAAAAAAATTTTTTTAAATGCTTTAGAAAGTTTAGAATGATCTTCTACTTTGAAGTAACCACAGGATAGATGGTCAGTCGACATATTAAACCCACTTCCCTTGACCTCCACAGTTCAGAGGTAAACAAAAGACATAAATTAAATTATCATCATCTAGTAACAGAGCAAAGCACACTAAAGGCAGACTATTTTTTTTTTTTTGTGGCTAGGCAATGGGGTTAAGTGACTTGCCCAGGGTCACAAAGCTAGTAAGTGTTATGTGTCTGAGGCCAGATTTGAACTCAGGTCCTCCTGAATCCAGGGCCAGTGCTCTATCCACTGCTCCACCTACCTGCCCCAAAGGCAGACTATTTAGAAGACAGGGTTAAACACCTACCCACTATGTCTGAAGACATAAAATCAGCAGATCAAATTAAGTCACTGAGTATATCATTTGGTATTTTAAAAATTAATTGCTAATTTGAAACTGTTTTCAATTTTATTTTTCTTAATGAAAATTAATAATACAATCCCTATTCAGTTGTTTATAAATAATTTATACTGTTAAGAATTTTACTGAGATACAACTGAGTTTAGTCAAGGAAGGAATGTTAATGGGAATTTTTTTTTTAATGAATGCTTTTGTGAAAATTATAAAAACATGAAAATTATTGTTTGTGCTTCCTCTGCTAATAAATGAAAAACAGTCAAGTTAACGGATAGTCTTGCTTGAGTCACTAGTTTCAAATTCTCCCTCACTGATCCTTTATGGAAAACAGCATTGCCTAGTAAGAACAATACCAGATTTGGGAGTTAAACCCAAGGTAAGAGTAATCATTTTACCAGAGATTGTCCAACCTTGGACAAGCACCGAATTTCACCAATCCTCAATTTCCCAACTAAAAAAAAAAAAAAGAAAAAGAAAAAACTAACATGTTGCTTTATCCAATTATAATAAAAGAGATTATCTATGTGAAAACACTCTAAAGAAAAGAATGATATAAAATTTCTCCATGGTAGTAACATACAACCTGGGGCAGAATAATGAAGTAATTACAGATTTAATATCCATAAATCATGCAAGAAAATCACTTTATGGCCATACTATTATTCTAATAAAAAACTGGAATTAATAGCTGATGTTTATATCATTTGCAAAGTACTCTATACCTATTATATCACATAATATATAATATTAAACTCTTGAGCTGGAAAGAAAAAAAACATGACTTGGATTTTCTGCTACCTCCTTATAACTACTTTTTAGAAAGAATGAAATGGAAAAAAAGACTAATGAAAAAAAGGAAAGAAAATCAAGCATTAGATATCATCAACAAACCTGGATGATCCTCCCTAGGAAAGCTTTTGTTTCATCTGTTTGTCAGACTGCAGCAACACTCGCCTGTACTTAATGAGCATGTTATGCTGTTACCTCTCTTTTAAGTTCTAATGAATGTTTTGTTGTCACTGTGGGAGTTACTGAATTCACAGATAGCCCTGAAGATCAGGCTAGTCTAGATAGGTATAACTAAAATTAAGGAGTCACCAAAACCAAAGTAAAACAAAAGTAAAATTGTAAGAGTGGTGGCCATCACAGTCTTACCATATAAGGATCTTCCGAAAGACTATATCCTAACTGTGAAAATATGTTTAATAGGAATGTATATGTAGAGCCTATATTAGATTACACACCGTCTAGGGGAGGGAATCAGGGAAGGAGGGGAAGAAAATTAAAAACTCAAAAACTTATGGAAGTGATTGTTGAAAACTAAAAATAAATTAATAAAAAAAATTAAATTAAATTTTAAAAAGACTATATCCTAAAACATGCAATCTCATGTTCATTTGACCTGATGTAATTATTATTATCACCGCCCTAAGGACAGCAGAGTGTCCCTAGCAATCACTGGTAGCACTATTCACATTACATACAAAAGTTATTTTCATTATATCACACGTAAGTTTCAATGCTGTAATTACTCTTTAGATATGAAACAAAGTTCTTAATTGAAATAGATACAAAATGGCAGCAAAAGTAACAGAGAAGGGGGCAGGGATTACTTGATTTGCCATCAGTGAGAAGAAAATAAGGTCAAGTCCTCTCTTTAATAAAAATCACACTGCTAGACACTTTGTTGTTGCTCTAAGACACTTATGTCATCATACAGTTCTGTATTTAAATGCTACGCTCCCAACCCCAGACCCATAAAATGCGGGTTGTACAAAGCCCAAGTTTACTATATAATCACATTTTTAGTAGGAATGACAAAGTGACAAAGATAAAAGTTATCAATGGTTATTTTTTAAAATGTAGTTTGACAACTAAAAATTTCATCATAAAATAGCCAATCTACTGGTGTGAGCCAGTGGACAGGTGATCCTTGGACTGTGGTAAAGTGTTTCCCACTTGATAAAACCTGTGACAGTTTATATGCTACTAGTATAACTTTTCAGAACCTGAGCTGCCTTCACAACAAAACTGACGCATCAGTGGTTAGAACTTTATTTGACTTTAAATGTTTTTTAAAAGAGCTTTCACAGGGGCACCTAGATGGCGCAGTGGATAGAGCACCGGCCCTGAGGTCAGGAGGACCTGAGTTCAAATCCGGCCTCAGACCAAACATCTGACACTTAGTAGCTGTGTGACCCTGGGCAAGTCACTTAACCCCAACTGCCAAAAAAAAAAAAAAAAAAAGAGCTTTCACAGTATTTTTGTCTAAACATTTTTCAATGTATACCTGAAAATGATTTTCTTTTGAGAGAGTTCATTTTTAGCAATGTGGCCTATATTCAAAGAATAGCCTACCTTTGGATCAATACAGTATTGTTAAATGAATGCCACAAATCAACTCTGCATGTTTAAGTCATCTTTCTGATGCCAAAAATTTGCAAAAGCTTAAAGACAACAGTGCTCAAAAACAAAAAACCTAAAGAAGACACCTATAAAAGCAAAGAACTATGGGCATCAATTGTTCATTTTTAAATCAGACAGGATGAATTAGGAATAAGGGATGGATTAAAAACGATTAATTATAAATCCTCCAAATGAAGAATGTGATAGAAACTCAGTCTGACCTCTCCACTCCAATTTATGCTTCCCACTCACTGCCTACCTAAGCAAACACAGTGACTAAGCTACATATCACAGACTTGTTAGCAGATAAACAACAGCCACTAGCAATAGAACAGACCCAGTCAGCAGTGCAGAAGTTCACAGCTTCAGCGAAATTGTAGCCCTGGTTAAATCCAGAGTGATAGGCACGAGGAAATGTCACGACAAACTCTCCTGCACACTGATTGGTCCTGAATACCTGAATGCAAATTAGGGGATGAAATACAAAAAAGGGTGGGGGGACACAGAGGAGAAAGATATATTTTTATCAGACAGCTATTTTAGAAATATTTTTTCAAACTAGAAACAGCAAGCATCCTACTATATTTACATCAAGAAAAAAAAACGAATCAAGATTTTTAGAAATAGCTAAGAGCTTTTCCTCTGGGGGGGAAAAACCTTTCCTGTTAACACTAAAATTACCAAACACCATAATTAGTAGCCAAAGACATTCCAAAATAACAAATTCTTTATTTTTTTTTTTTATTTTTAGGCAATTGGGGTTAAGTGACTTGCCCAGGGTCACACAGCTATAAGTGTCAAGTGTCTGGTATGAGGCTGGATTTGAACTCAGGTCTTCCTGACTTCAGGGCCAGTACTCTATCCACTGTGCCACCTAGCTGCCCCCAAAATAACAAATTCTTAAAGTACCAAATGTTTCCTATATCTTCAAAACTGTATACTGGCTAAAGCTGGCACTCAAGGGAATTTTCCCTCCATTCATGTTATAAAATACAACGGGAAAGATAAAAATTTCCTTCTAACACATAGGGACACCTTTTGGGAGTTAACCAGACCCCAATATTTGGTATACAGTCACCCAAAAACCAGTTTTTTGTCACTGAGCCAGCTTTGTTCAAAAATACTTAAATTTGCCCTTTGAAAGGTCCTAGAATAAAATCCTTACTCAAGAAGAAAGCAGAATTATTAAAGTTACTTAATCTGGACATTTTCTTTCTTATTCAAGTAAAGTTAGATATCTGTCTCCAATCAATTTGTTAAAGTAGTGCTTTACAAGGTACTTATTACATAGTTTAAGAATACATCTTAGCATTAAAATATTGAATAAAAATGTTTGGATTTAATATATTTATTTCATTAGGTCACCAGATTAAATGATTACAAAATCCTTATATGAAATGCAATTTTCACGAGCATAAAGATTAACTCATAGGGTTGCCATTTAAAACACTTGGCTTTTATTTAACAATGGCTTTTGATTAAACAACAGTGATATAAGTTATGAGGTTGTACTAACATAGCATGAAATGCCTTAATGAACACAAAAGGCCATTCTTCAAAATATTCCACTTAAATAGGATCTGTTAAGTATAATCTGACTCATATTTCAAAATACCCCTTTTAACTAACCACAAAATAGTCTATGTTTACTCAAATCAAAATCTGAAATAACTTCAGGTTAAAAGTACCGAAGAGAGACACAAAGAGACTCACAGGCACGCCGTGTTCCATCAGTACATTGGGGTTCATGATGGTGACTAACTGATGCAGGAGATCAGGCTGGGACTCGAACAGTTCAGGGGCCAGCTCCCTCATCACTTCCTCCAGTTGTTCTGCAGCATGAGATGGGACACCATACCATGTCTTTGGCTCCCCCCTAGGGAAAAAATAGCTCTTAGGCAAGGCACAACAGGTGCTGAATAAGGATAAAGTCATACGGTCAATCCCAACCAACTAACTTCAGTCTGTCCAAAATCCTGACAGTTAGCTCACAAATGAGAGACCACACACAAGTTTGTTAATGGAGCAATATATTTCAATACAATTCAAAAACACAATTCAGCACCTACTATGTTCCAGGCACTGTGCTCTAAAGATACAAAAAGAGGCAAAAGACAGTCCCTGCCCTCAAGAAGCTTACAATATAACAAGGGAGGCAACATGCAAACAAATACATATGAAGCAAGCTACATGCAGGATACGTAGGAAAAAATTAAAAGAGGGAAAGCACTGGAATTAAGAGGGGTTAGGGAAGGCTTCCTGTAGAAGGTGGGATTTTAGCTGGTACTTAAAAAGATGCCAGGGAGGTCAGTTGTCTGAGCGAAGGAGGGAAAGCATTCTAGGCATGAGAGACAGCCACAGAAAATGCTCAGAGCCAAGAAGTGGAGTGTCTTGTTCACAGAATAGCCAGGACAGTAAGATATAAAAAGACATGAAAGACAGGAGAGGGCTCGGTTATGAAGGGATCTGAATGCCAAACAGAGCATTTTGTATTTCCTCCTGGAGGCATCAGGAAGCCACGTAAGTTTATTGAGTAAAAGTGACATGATCAGACCTGGAAAAATACCTCAAAAAACATATACTGCACCAAGCATGAATCTTTAACATCTTCACATATGAAGGATATTTGTGCTAACATTTTGAGAATCTATGGTTCATCATAGTGAGGGGAACCTCACTGACAGCTGCAGGCTGCAACTCCTCTAGGCCTTGGTAAAGGTACATTAGTTGTTCTTAACACTTGCAGAAGTTAGTTGCAAAAGTACAAATGAATATCTTGGTGGCCAACTTTCTGAGGATGATCTTCTTCAAACCTAACTTATGCTCACCCTTAAATAATGGAAGTACAGCAGGCTGTATCCGAAACTTTTCACTTTATAAGGACTAGCTAGAGCTTTGGCTCCAATGACACAGCCTTCAAGTACCCAGGGTCACCTCCATAACACAACGAGGCATTTAATGGATAACATACAGGCATTCTTCTAAAGGATGCTGACACACCAACATGATAAACCATACTACCCATGCCAAGTCCAACAGGTTCAAAATTGTAGTTACTGGTCTTGGTCTCTAGAATACTTTTAGATAACATCCTAATTATGTTCAACTAATAATCTAAACGTCAAAACCAAGGTTAGACCAACAACCTATTAGCCTCATTCTGATACAGTACATCTATAAAACCAAGCCACACTACTAACACTTGAAATTACCAGTCATGCTATTTGCTAGTCAAATTTCTCAATCCAATTCACATGGTGACAAACAGTGGAAACAAAATGGGCTATGGTAAGAAAGTGATGGGACTTTCTACTGCCTTCTGTAGCAAAAGTGGGACATAAAGAGCAAAGAGAAAGATAGTTATTGGAGGTATCAGAACACTAACCAAATGACTGGGAAATTAAATAAAGGTTACAAATACAATTCAAAAGAAATAAATAATGGACATTGCTATATACTCAAGTTTTCTTAGGGTAAACTGTCATTTAAAAAAAACACGAAAACATGGAAATTCAAGAAAATTAGGTTTGGTTTCATATTCATGGATTAACCCACTTATTTGGACTTAAATTACCTACACAGTAAAAAGGCTAACCATTCAGTTAAGTTATTCAGTAATATATATTAAGCTAGAATGAGCTAGAAAGGTATATAAGATTCAACCAGAATTACCTAACATATTGGCCACGTATCATTTGGTCCAAAACTTTTGCCTGTACTTCTTACATAGGTTGGAAGTGAAAGGGACCTGGGATGTTGTAGCCTATAGTAAAAGGAAAGGAGCTTAGCATGAAGTAGCCTTCAATGATATTTCCAATTTCTTTTTAAAATCAAATTTTTATTTTGGGTAGAAAATACTTTTAGATAGGATAGGTCTCCCCAATAAATCACTTAATAATAAATCCATCTGTCCCCTACCCCCAAATGACTTTTAGTAAATATACATATCGAAAAGAAACCTGCAGTGGTAAAGCACAGTGAGGAGGATCATTAAAGGATACTCGTACCAGTGCAGATAGTTGATAGAATAGCTCCAGTGATCCTCAATGTGCCAGCAAAATGAAGAGAAGCACATGCCCACATAGAGCCAAGGCACCTTCATACCAGAGATATCCACGTTGATATGTGCAAGGACAGACTGTTCCAGCACAGGCATGTTATTCAGGTTCCAGCCAGAAAGGGCATACTCCTGCCAAAGGATAAAAAGTATGAGTGAGAGGTTAGAGATGACTGGAATCGGCAAGATTGTATTATGAGGCTCGTAGAGCCTTTTTCTACAACTATATTTCATTATATGGAATCTATGACATTTGAATTTCATTATCATCCACTCACCAATTCTCCAAACAATTCTCTATTTGAGCCTCATCTCAATTCTTTCAATCATCTTTGGTTAAGCTTGAAGCACAAATGCAAGGCTTTTAAATTCTTTGCCTCCCTTAAATCAACTTAGCAGTTAATATTTTTTGATGACCCAATGTTATGTGTATAAATAATACTGTGGCAGGTATTTTAGGGAGTCTGATGAATTTTAAGACACAAGTCTCTCCTCTCAAGAAGCTTATAATCTAGTTGGAGACAAGACCCACACATATGAAAATAATCAAACGAGAAAAGGTAGTATAGTTTAGTGCTAAATAAGTGATAGACAGTCGTAATTCATGGCAGAGAATAATCACTGTGGGCTGCGGTGATCACAGAAGGTTTATAAATGATTAAATTAGGACTAAGGTTTGAAGGATAGGGAGGACCAAAGGCATTTCAGGCAAGAGGAACAGCACAAGTAAAACCACTGAGGGAGGAATGCATTAAGATAGGTTCTAGTGACACTGGGCAAGAAGCTAGGCTGGAATAAGGGACTGATTTGGAGTAACCATGAAAAAGTGGCTGGCAAAACTGGTTTAGGCCAGACTGTGGCAGGTTTTGAATACCAAAATTAGTTTAGACTTTATTATCAATATAAGTTTATACCACTTCAGGTAATGCAATGGGAAACTACTGAGGGTTTGTGATCTGAAAACTGTTTTAAGATTAATATACAAGCAGTATGTAACATTGATTAGAGAAAACAAAGACAAGAAGCAGGGAGATAACAGTAATATCCAAAGGCTTTAAAAACTAATTGATCCCAAAACCCATCAGGTACATTTTATATCCTATTTAAAAAAATATTCAGGGATGAATAATATATGACAGATTGTAAAATATCTAACCAATAAGTAGGTATGTCAAGAACTGCTCTGGTTTCTGGACTTTCAAAATGACAGTGAATTAAGACTTAGAAATTCATGTCTGACTCTAGTACCAGACAATCTGATGCTAAAAATAGATCGTCAATGTCAATGTCTCTACTACAGTGTCTGGCGAGGAAATTATGCCCCAAATAATTTTAGCTATATGGTAGGGAAAAGGCATGATGCTAATTACAAACAGAACAATGATCCTGAATCACAGAAGACACAAAGCAAGGCTGCTCCCATTCATCTTTTCCTTCTGCTTTCTCACCTAAGGAGAATGCTCTATGGACTAGAAATGACAGACAAAAATATGGCTAATAGGTAACTTAAAACCAGGATAAGATAAGTAGGATGATGAATTTTGTTGTTCATACATTTCAGTCACTTCTAACTCTTCAGGACTCCATTTGAGGTTTTCTTGGCCAAGATACTAGTGTGATTTGTCATTTCCTTCTCCAGCTCATTTTACAGATGATGAACTGACAAAAACAGGGTTAAGTGACTTGTCCAGGGTCACACAGCTAGTAAGTGTCTGAGGCTAGATTTGACTCCAGGCCTGGCAAACTATCCACTGCACCACTTAGCTGCCCAACAGGATTATGGTTACAGCATACTTAACAAATTCCAAATCACCCAGGCCAGAAGAACCACATGTAAGAGTTCTGAGAACTTGTGGACATGGCAGTAATCTCTAAATTATCATGGAGGACAACAAATGTACCACAGGGAAAAGGGAAAATTCTATTCCAAATTTCTAAACAGGAAAGAAAATGAAATCTACCAACTACAGGCCAGTGAACTTGACTTCAAATCCTGGCAAAATGTAGAAGAGGTTATTAAACGGCTCATTGATGGACATCTAGAAAAGGAAATAGCGATCTCAAAAACCAATGGGGCTTCATCAGGATGTCACATTGCAACGTTTTAAAAAAAAGTTTCAATAAGACATCTGCATTTAAAAAGAAACAAAAACTCATTCATTAATGGTGGAATTGAAAACTTCGAGGGTAGGGAGAGAGGTCTTTTGCCTCTTTCTGTATCCTCAGCATTTGGCACACTGCCTGGCACACAGTAAGCACTTAATGTTTATTGACTGATGGATGGAAAACTTCAATCATTTGACACCTGCTGGGGCATGCACTCACACACACACTCACACTCTCTCTCTCTCTCCCTCCCTTTCCTTTTTTGCTCCTCTCTCTCCACCACCACCCCCAAATCAGAGTAAGCTAATAACTTCTTGAATTGCCTTAATGCAAGCTGAAAGAACCAAAAAGGAGAAATTCTACACTGGATCTGTTTCTCGCTTGTTGGGGTGAAAATGATGCAAACATTGAGGAAAGTGACCCAAGACTCCTGGAGTTGGTGGGCATAAAAAAAGAGACAATAGCATGTCCCCTTTACTTTGAGTAAGCAGATTTCAAAAGGCTCAGAAAAAAGCGAGGCAGGATCCCAAAGACTAAAGTTCTACAGAAATGAGTCCAGGAGGAAGGAAAACTCTCGAAAATAAAATTCTAAATACACAAAAGGAAATTATTTCAGTGAAGTAAAAAAGGGGAAACTGTTTGAAGAGACTGATGTGAATGCACAGAAAACATTCAAACCAACTTTTTAGATTTTTATAAAGTAGATATGTAAGACAGATGCCAGGAAAGGTAACAGAACAAATACAATAGCACAGTTAGTTTCTCTCACGGTCTTAGGAGTGCCACTTGGAGTGAGCTGAAGCAGGCAAGAAACATTCAGGACAACAGAAGGGAGTTAGCTACACTGGTGCAGTGGAAGGATAAGAGGATACTTGTCCAGGTGGGTGGAGCTGCAGTGACCAACAACACAAGTCCTAGCTGTCTAATTTTTATTTTGCTTGTTTTTTTCTTTGCAAAGGAAACTAGCCTTTGCATGGGGAACAGAAGATTTAAAGGGCTACAAAGGAGCGTGATGTCCTATGGAGAGTACAAGAGAACCTTGTTAGTCTTAATGGATTAAAGTCACCAACCTCAGGTGACATATACCCTCAGTTAGAGAAAGATTCTGGCAGATCTGATCCCCGAGCAACCATCAGCAATATGCAAAAGATGACAGAGAACAAAAGATACACCACAGGACTGGAAAAAGGCAAATGTTATCCTGATCTTTTCATAAAGGAAAGAATATGTGGCCACAAAAGAAAGAAAGAAATTCTGCAAATTACATGCCAATGACCTTGACTTCAATTACTGAGAAAATTCTAGAAAAGCTCACTAAAGAGATACTTAATGACCATCTAGAAAAATAAACGGTCAACACAAAAGGCTAGCGTGGCTTCATAAAGAAAAGGTCATGCCAGACTAATTTTATTTCCTTTTCTGAGTTAATGCTTAGTGGCCACAGAGGAAAGAACCAGGAACAGTAAATAAAAAATTCAAAGGCAACAAATTTAGGGTTGACATAAGAAAAAAATTCTTACAATTAGAGCTAGCCAAATGCAAAATGGGTTGCTTTGAAATGTATTGGATCCTACCCGTAACTCCCCACAACAACTAGAGGTCTTCACACAAAGTCTGAATGGGCACTTATTGGGTATATTGTAGAAGAGTTCCTTTTTCAGGTATGAGTCATACAAGATGGCTTTTGAAGTCCCTTCTATCTCCAAGATTAAGTAACTCTGTGGTCCATACTAGATAATAACTATAAAGAATTGCAGCCATGCCCTAGGAGCTTTGTGCCTCCTATGATACTTGAAAAGGGATTATGGAGGGCCAAGACAAGACAGACAGAAGAAATGATTTGCCTAGTATTTGGCTATGGGTAAACAGAAAACATGGCCACAGTACCACTGAATTTCTTCATCGTAAGAAAGGTGGTTAAAAAGTAAAAAGAGAGACTACAGCTGCAAAGAAATCTGAGAATATTTCCTACAAAAATTAAAGATATGGCAGGGTTGAAAGTCAGGGGTTTCCTATATTAGTACAATTCATCTCCTTCTATTTCCCACTTCTTCAGAACTAGAGAACACTGATACGCTGTTTCTTCCTATTACATGTGGAGGCTGAAGGAAGGAGGTTCGGACATATAACTTTACTGGCACAGGGAGTGCCTGTGGTGCTAACTTCTTCCCTCCGTTCATACTAGCAGTTCTTCTGTAACTTAGTCTTAGAGTATTGCCTGGGACACTAACAAGTTAAATCACTTCTCCAAGACCATGTGAGGTAGGACGTGATACTTGGAATCTGACTCCAAAACCAAAACTCAGTCTACTTTGGTTTGTTCTTTTCCATACATAAAACTAAAAGGAAAAATGTGAATGATACATGCCCAGGAACAAAAAAATTAATAGCAGAGAAAAAACTCAGAGGAAGGAAAGAACAGCAGTCAACTGATGTCTCCTTCCCTTAAGCAAATCATAGCATTAATAATCTAACATTTCTTCATAAGTAGTCACATATGTAAGATTAAACAGTATCCTCTTTTTAAAACCTTAAAAAGCACAACATGTGCTTTCCAGCTCTCCAATTATCCTGTTAAAACCATTTCTTAAATTGATTCAAATGTATAAGAATAAAAGCCATTCCCCAATTGATAAAATGGTCAAAGGATATGAATCAGCAGCTTTCAAAAGAGGAAATCCAAGTTATAAGTAGCCATATTAAAAAATACTCCAAACCACTAATAATTAGAGAAATACAAATTAAAGCAAATTCTGAGGTTTGAGAGTTGACCAAAAAAGGAAAATGACAATGTTCAAGAGGCTGATGAAAGACAGGCACATTAATGCACTGCTAATAGAGCTATGAAATAGTACACTCAAAGTTTCTAAACGGTACATACCCTCTGACCCAGCAATATCACTACCAGGCCTATACTCCAAAGAAATCAAAAAAAAAGAGGAAAATGACCCATACATACAAAAATATTTATAGCAACCCTTTTTATGGTGGCAAAGATCTGGAAACTAAGAAAAGAGTGCCCATCAATTGGGGAATGGCTGAACAAACTATGGCATATGAATGTAATGGAATACTACTGTGCCATAAGAAATGATGAAAAGGATGGCTTCGGTGAAACCTAGAAAGATTTGTATGAACTGATGCAAGGAGAACCAAGCAGAATCAGGAGAACAATTTATACAATAACAACATTGTGAAAACAAACAACTCTGAAAGACTTAAGAACTCTGATCAATGAAATGACCAACCATGATTCCAGAGAACCGATGATAAAGCATACTACCCACCTCCTGACAGAGATGTGATGGACTCAAGGTGCAGAAGGAGACATATATTTTTTTTGGACATGGCCAATGTGGGAATTTGCTTTGCTTGACTATGCATATTTGTTACAAGGGTTTTCTTTTTCTTTTTTTAAATGGTGGGGGGAAAGGCTGGAGGGAAAGAAAAATCAATTTTTGTTAATTGAAAAAATAAAATATAATTTTTAAAAAGGCTTGGTGCCAAACACACACACACACACACAGAGTTTCCCTCCCTCTCTCAAAACCATTTTTTAGAAAACTGATGCTCTTTCTCCTTGTTTTTATAATCAGCCTCTTCCTCATTTGGTGAAAGCCCAAATGTTCATCCTACATCTAAAAAGCAACGTGTTGCTCTTGATTTGGGCCTTCCATTCACAAAAACATCATGGCTTTCTCCTGACCTCCACTACAGAGTTAGACTAGAACAAGTGAAACCCACCCAGAACCAGTGAAAGTGTAAGAGAACATAAAAACAAAAAACACAAAAAAAACCTAACTAGCTAGGATAACAAAGAGTTGGGTAGTGCTAAACAGGAATTGGGCAGAACTGGATAGGACTATAAAGAAAATGAACGGAATCAGGTCTAAAGTGATTTAAAGAATAAGGAAAAGTGGTCTAACCATTCAGGAAGGTAATTTGGAATTAAGCTTTAAAAAAAAAAGTCCCTTTGACCTAGAGATCCTACTACTAAGAGGTCAAAGACAGAAACATCCCATATATAACAAAACATTCATAACAGCACTTTTTATGGTAGCAAAGAACTACAAATAACGAGCTTGGAATGGCTAAACAAACTGTGGTACACAAATATAACAGAACATTACTGGGCTATAAAAACAATAAATATGAAGAAGTCAGAGAAGCATGGGAAGACATCTGAACTGATGCACACTACAAAAGCAGATCCAAGAAAATCATGTATAAAAAGCAAACGGAAAGAACACTCACAAAATTAAACTGAATACTGTGTAATTAGAATGACCAAGCTTGGCCTGAGAGAAGAGATAAGAAAGTGCACTTCCCTGCCTCCTTTGCAGAGGTGGAGTTACAGAACACTACATGTACTATCTGTCTCAGCTGGTGTCAGTTAGATTTGCTGAACTTCTTTTTTCTCTTTTCTTTTTGGCCTTTGTTACAAGGGATGATAGAGGGGCTGGGAAAGGTGATGTCAAAACAAGTGTTATCAATTTTTAAGACACCATATTCTTTCTAAAATGTGGCTCCACTAGATGTAGTTAGCCACTTATTTTTACTAGATAATTACAGAGGTAAAGGAAAAGAGAGAGACTAAAATAAAGGGCAGAGAAATAGGCAATTTCCCTTTTTTTTTTTTCCACACAACCATAGAACATTTTCCCCGGGGGCCTGGAAAGTAGACTTAGTCATGATCATATTGAAGCTCGTGTATGTATGTGTTTGTGTGTATGTGTGTGTGTGTGTGAGTGAGAGTGAGAGAGAGAGAGAGAGAGAGAGAGAGAGAGAGAGAGAGAGAGAG
>NW_020951860.1:520902-620715 GCF_900497805.2 Vombatus ursinus
GAGAGAGAGAGAGAGAGAGAGAGAGAGAGAGAGAGAGAGAGAGACAGCGCGCGCTCAAGCATGCTCTCGAACTTGAGTGTGTGGTGGTATCTATTATAAGTGTTAAACAAGGGTGGGCTGAGACTCAACTCCTAGGTTTACCAAGCATAAAGTTCAAAACCAATGAATGTGATTTTAAAAACCACTTCAAGTTCAAAATGATGTTACTCAAAAAAATTTAACTGAGTCAAATATCTTATTCACTTGTTATTAAACTCACTGTTTTCCAAATCAGTTAAAGTGGTTTTTATCATCATCATATAAGCCTCAAGTCAAAGTGTTCTTTGCACTTGGTGAAGTCTAGGTTTCGAGGTGAAAATGTGCTCTTGGTTTTTCATGCTGGCTCTAACATATATTTACTAAATCAAAATTACTCTGGTCCAAAATAATAAGGGAAGGCTTTATAGAGCAGAAAGCTGCTCTACAAAGCTCAGCCTAGCTGTAGGTACACAGAAGTTTGCACCTCCTCTTCTGGCATCATCTTTCTCCGACCATCCTTTACAGGAAACCCACTTCCAAAATCCTTTGAAGAGATATCAGCTCCATACTCCACAATGACATCTTCTTCAATGGTGCTCACCAGTCTCCAGAATTCCTTCTCTACCAGTTCTGTGGGCACCATCTAGGGAAAAACAAAACGGCTAATGAGTAAAAATGACCATGACATGACACGCAGGGCAACTGTTATAAGATGACAAACCTCTAAAGCTCCCAGGTCCAGGCAGACTAGATCCCAGATTTTTTCACTAGGTAACAGGGATTTAAAATAGACAAGCTGGGTTCCTCAGAAAACCATCTGTAACTGTAATTAACCTTTTTCTACAGAAAGCTGTTTCAAAACTGAAAAGGAAGAAGATGAAACAGAACATCAAAAGGAAAGGGGAAGAGGTAAAAATCAGAGTAGAATTTCAGCAGAATTAGCAAATGTCCTGATAGAGTACCATGAAAGCCAATGAAAATACTCTTTGGAAAAAAGCAAGCAAACCCTATAATACAAACAGGTAAACAAAAGAAGCAACTGTTATGTACTTCATGCTTCTCTGTTGTCAATTACTCCCAAGGAGCTATGAGGAAATTAGGTCATCAACACTTACTTCTTAACAGGGAAATAACTCACATTTAAATAGACATAATTTTGTTTACAAAGTACTTTCCTCACAACAACTCTGTGCTACAGACAATACATGTATTATTAATCCCATTTTACAGATGAGGAAGTTAAAAGGTTCAAAGGATAAATTACTTACCCACAATCACACAGCAGATTAAGTGTTAGAACTAGGCCTTAAACTTGGTCTCTCAACTCCAAATTTAGTGCTTTCTTTCCAATTCACCATACTAGAAACTCTCAAATCAGAGAGTCAGTGAAAGAATTAGAATCCAGGCTGATTTCAAGTTCCATATTCTATTATATCTTTCACATTGTGTGTCCTGCCTCCCTTTATTTTTTAAAGAAAAAAAAAAAGGAGGAGCAAGAAGGAAGGCAGAGGCAAAAAATAAAGAAAAAGAAACCAAAAGGTTTGAAACTTGTAAATCCTTCCACCTCCCCTAAACTAGTCCTTAGACACAGACTCACATGGACTGGCATGTTGAAGTAATCTGATTTAAAGTTATCTGCCATCTCTCCAAAGCTCTGGAGGGTATACTCTCGGACTGCTTGCTCAAACCCAAAGGCCTCTCGAGGTTTGTTACATTCCTGAGGTAAGAAAGAAAAATTACAAAACTTAGTGTCACATTCCTTGGAGGTATACTTGACACAACTGTGACAGATACTGCCAATTTCTGAAAGTGAAACAGTTTTAATCATTTGCTTATTTGAGAAATATATACACTATCTAATTTGGCATTAGGGAAAATAATCTAAGAACCTCACCTGCAATGTTATAAGCTTACACAGTCTACCTGGTATAGAAGTAAAGAGGTAATAAAACAGTTGTTAAGTCTGCAATACGCTCTGGCACCAGGACAAATGATGCAGTACTAATGGACTGGAACCAAGCCCACAGCAGCCTCTCAAGTCTTAACATATCACTGGACTTCACCATGGAAAAGACAGATGTACATAAAAAGAGGATAAAAGGGATTAAGTTATCTGGCTAGGAATAATAATTTCTTCATATTAATTTATCCATCATTGAAGCACAAACATAGATTTCGAACAGAATACATTTTCTCTTTTTTTTTCTTTTTTTTTTTTGGTGGGGGGGAGGAAGGAGCAAGGCAATCGGGGTTAAGTGATTTGCCCAGGGTCGTACAACTAGTACATGTCAAATGGGAAGCCAAATTTGAACTCAGGTCTTTCTGACTCTGGGGCAGGTGCTCTATCCACTGCACCACCTAGCTGTCCCAGAACAGAATACATTTTCAATTATCTAATCCAGGAAATATAAACTATAGTAGCTGGACATGCACCTCTAAATACTTCTAAGCACACTGTATCCAGTTATTGAAAGGTTTATCAGTCCCTTTTCTGCAAAAGAACATCCCAAAATTCACACTTACCAAGAAATCCACAGTTAATTACTTCTTCCTAATCACTCCAATTAAAATAGCTCATCAAATTCAAAGTAAGATATAGTCACAACAATATTTCTTGCCCACTGAGGCTCTGGGTAGAAGTATGTGTGATGATTGCCCAGATCCTGTGCTCTGCATGCCCGTCCCACTCTATTTATTTTATTTAATTACTATAATTTCTAATTTAAAAAGCAAAAGAAAGCCTTTAAGTGTTCAATAATTCTTATGTTCTGCACAAAAATACTCAGTCATCTATAGTAGTCTGTGGGTTTATCTATCCAGCACTCAAAGTCACAGAAAGAACTTTTGCAAAGCAAATATAATCTACCAAAATATGAATTCTAATTCTCTCTAATATAGTCTTAAAAGTCAAGAGGATTTCATGAGCTGACAGAAGAGTTTTGTGCAATTTTCTGGTTGATTTGCGTTTTTTAAAGTGCTCAAAACTAGGCTTGTACCTCAGCAACACATTTAGGACACCTCCAGTCTCCTTTGGGCACATCAGGTAGAGGGGGAATCAAGCAAAATGTATGGTAGCTGTCATCACATCCATCACACAAAAGCAACTTGTCTTCGTTGTTTCCTCGACCACAAAACATACAAACATAAAGATCCACCTATTGGGGGGGCAAGGGGAGAGGGGGGGAGGGGGAAATCATCCATCAGTCATTGTAAAAAAGTAACAAATGATACCCAATCCCAAACTAGGACTCCACTAGTTAGAACATATATACATATATATAAACACATGTGAGTAAGTTATTTCTCCAACATTGTTAACACTGATCTGTATCCACCTTTGAACCTAGAACCCAATAGTTTAGCAGCCCATTGACAAAAAACAAAGCAAACTAATTGGCTCATTCTAGGATCAAACATAAGGCTCAGACTCATTCACAAGAATATCCACCGACCTCACAGGCTTCCAAAGCCCCTGACAATCCAATCTATACCTGAAAAAAAGAATCCCAACTAAAATACACCCAACAAATAGTCATCCAGCATGTACTCAAAGACCTCTAGTGAGGGTGAATCTATTGCATCTTTTGGCAACCCATTCCACTTTTGGACAGCTCAGAATGTTAGGACATTTTTTCCTGACAAGCTAAATTTGTCCCTTTGCAACTTCAACTCATGACTCCTGGTTCTGCCTTCCTAAAGTCAAACAGAACAAGATTAATCCTGCTTTAAAATGATAGCCCTTCAAAATGATAGCCTTTCAAAATAATTGAAGATAAATATCATGTCCTTATCAGTAATCTCTTCTCCAGGCTAAACATCCCTAATTTCTTCAACTAACCCACATATGACATGGATTAGAGCAGTCCTTCTTAAACTGCGGATCATGAAAAATTTGGCAACAGTAAAAGGCTTCTGAATCACAATGACCAAAAATTAATTCAAAATCAAACACATAATGAATCTGAGGTGTTGCTGGCAGCGCTTGCCCACGCATCACACAACTTTACGCTAGCCTTGGTCCTGAACACACAGCATGCACACTTTGCACTGCAAATACAGTCATGCCACGCAACGTCAACGAATGCTGCCACAACGTGAAAAGGGGTCACGAGTGGAAAAAATTTAGGAGGCCCTAGACTACTGGCCCTTCACTATTCTGGCTACCCTCCTCTGGATACATTCTAGCTTATCAATAGACTTACTAAAGTATGGTGCACAAAACCGAATTCAATACTCCAGATGTGATTTGACCAGGACAGAGCAGGGAGGGACTGTGTCTCTCCTAATGCAGTCCAAGATCACATCAGTTTTTCTGGTTGCCAGGCCAAATGTTCACTAATACTGAATTCAAAGTCAATTAAAATCCTGAGATCTTTTTCAGATATACTGGTATCTAACCATGATTCCACCATCTCATAACTTTTCACATTAATTTCCTGAAACCAAGTCTAATACCTTATGTTTATTCTCACTAAATTTCACCTTATTAAATTGAACTCAATGCTCTAGCCTGCCAAGATCTTTTTGGATCCTGACTCTCATTCAATGTGTTAGAAATCTTTAGTTACCATTACTGGAGTCACTTAAAAAATGTTAAAGTGGACAGGGTCAAGTACATAACCTTGGGGCATGCCACTACAAACATCTTCCAATATGACACAAAGCCATTAATGACCTGAGTCCAGTTATTCAACTAGTTTTAGATTGATTCATTTGTACTATTGTTTAGCCTACATCTCTCCATCCTTTCCAAAACACTAGAATTAGTTATTTTATCTCTTCCTCCATTTGAAAATTTGAACATTTACCCTTTTGCATTTTAAGATACTTTTATTATTCTCTGAGTTTTCGAAAATCACTGACAGTGCTACTCAGCAACTGTACCTTCTTTTTTTTTTTTCTATACCCTAGGATTGAATTCACTTGGGCCAAGTCACTTCTGTTCATCAACAGTACCTAGGTGTTTTTTTTTTTTATTATTATTAATCTCCTTATTTGAGTTCCAATTCTATATTAGCCTTTTTCTTTTCAGTGCAAAGGTCACTTTCCTTGGCAAGGAAAACAGAAGCAAAAAAAAAAAAAGAACTGAGCATCTTTGCGTCTTCTCTGCTGTCAGTCATCACGGTCCCACCTAACTTGAATAGCTACTCTATCCCTTCTTTGAAGCTCCTCTTCCCTGACACAGCTGTTTTAAAGGCTCTTTTTTGGTGTTAAGCTTCCCCTCCTTTACATCTATCTTCTATATAGATCTTTTTAAAATCTAAGTTAGTTCATCCGGTCATTTTTCTTGCTCATCAGAACTGTTTCCTTTTGTGACATTACAATCTTATTCTTGAATTTCCAATCTACCTGAACTACATCTTATCTATACCAAATCACAAACAAGATAAACCAACTCTTTTTTTCAACACACTGTTGACAGAGATGATAATTTTGCTGTACTCTGACCTGGTTAGAGCCAAGCTGGAATACTGTGTTCAATTCTGGTTAGCACATCATAGGGGACACTGAGGAGCAAAAGAGTGCTCAGAGGAAGACAACAGAATAACCATGCCATACAAAAACTGATGACAAGGAATAAGCTTGTTTAATCTAGGAAAGTCTTAGGATGGGGACATGACTGTCTTAAATAACGAAAGGGTTATCCTGTGTATATTAGACTTGCTTTTGCGTAGGTCCAGAAAGTAAACTTTAGACCAATGGGTAGAAGTTAGAGGGAAGCAGACTTTAGCTCAATGTAATAAAAAATGTCCTAACAATAAGAACTATCTCATAATGGAATGAATGGGCTGCTTAATAGGTAATGAGTTCCCAGTCACTGGAGGGTTTCAAGAAGAGACCAGATGACTAGATTTATAGGATAACATAGATGCATGATATGGTTCAAGGCTGGTCCAGAAGAACCCTGAGTACCCTTTCCAACTCTCAAAGTCTACGATTCCAAATTCAGTTTTAACATATCTTTTACTTATGAGACATACACATAAATAACAAATACTTTCCATCCTGGAATGTCCCATAACACTTACAAAGTTAACAGAAAGAGTCCCTTTTCGTTGTCTCATTTGCATACTAAATGCTTCTGACCTCGTACCTTTGCGTCTTCGAGAAACCTCATCTTGAAAGTAAAAATACAAATAAGCTGTTATGTGGTACTTGCACAAAAAGTAATATAAGATTAACATTTCAAGACCATTGGACTTAAGTGTAAGAGAACACTAGAAACACAAACAAGCCTGTGGGGAAAAGAACAGAATTTCTAACCAAAAGTATTTCATTCAGTCAATGAAAATAAACAACATAAGTCAACCAAATCATGTTAAGTATTTAGGAGATCAACTGCCATTCTTATTTGATCCACTACAGTTCATATATACACATCCTGAATTATGAAACTGTACTGCCTATCTTTTAATTCACAAAGAAGCAATTATGACATTTTCTTAATATCATCTTAGGTTAGGGGCAGCTAGGTGGAGCACCAGCCCTGAAGTCAGGAGGACCTAAGTTCAAATCCGACCTCAGACCAAACACTTGCCACATACTAGCTGTGTGACCTTGGGCAAGTCACTTAACCCCGACTGCCTCACCCAAAAAAAAAAATTGTCTTAGGTTTCTGTAAATGCAGTCACAACACATTTCATCCACCCTTTGGTAAAACTGAATTCAAGACTGTCCAAATTGCTACACAGATAAAATAAAAACCTATGTAAATTTATATAAAAGTCTCACAAATCTTTTTTTTGCCACTATTTTTAAATATAAAGCAAGTCTGAAAGGTACTAAGTATCTGGTGATAAATACTGCTCTTTCCAAAGAAAGTGAGGACTGCAGCACATCAGCATTAACTCTTAAAATTACGACTTTCCCACCATGGAGCTCCTACTTTAAAACCCCAACTGCGCATGAAGGTGACTGACCCTGGGCTCCTGCAGGCTATCCTAATGGAGTACTAGTTCTCTCAACTCATAGTAAGCTGCAAATATAGACCTAATGATAAAGCAGCCTAAATGTGGAAAGGCTCACCATTAGATGGCTTTCCATAATAATTCATGGTATTGTTTATTTATGACACTGTTAAGGAGGGTTTGTTATCTATTCTACCCAGATCAATAAAGCCAGTTCTTTTGGGTTTTTTTTGCTTTTTGGTGAGGTAATCAGGGTTAAATGACTTACCCAGGGTCACTAAGTGTCAAGTGTCTGAGGCCAAATTTGAACTCAGGTCCTCCTGACTCCAGGGCCTGAGCTCTATCCACTGTGCCACCTAGCTGCCCCAACCACAAATTTTTTTTCACACTTTCTAACCATGAGATCTTTCCACTGATCCTAAAGCAATTTTTAAATTCGGTAAGTTAGAATACTTCGAATCAATCTTCGTTTAAAATCAGAGTTAAAAGCTTTGGCAACCTTTATGACAAAAAACTAATTTTTACCTTTTCTTACAAACATAACTTTGAAAACAGTACTAGGTTTGTATGCCACAGATCACAGGCAAATCCTTTCTAACCATCATAAAAGCCCAATAAATATCATGTGACTTCTCACAATATGAAGACTATAATAGTGACTTAGCTAGAAGTCATACTTGAAGTCTAGAACTCAAGAGAAATTCTAAGTAAATTACAAATACATTTGTATGGTTTCTCAAAGCAAACAAATCCTGACTATAACAATGACACCCATGTTATTTTTCCTTATTATTGATACTTCTTACTGTACTTTATTTCATTTCCCTGTTCAGAAAACAAAATTTTACCTTCTTTATCCTTTGCTCCTATTGCCAGGCCCATCATCTTAGGCCCAGCTCCAAAGATCTGAAGTTTCTTCAATTCAGTGTTTCTACTTACTTCTCCGGTCTCTGCCTAAAAGCAAACCAAAAACATATGAACACTGGGAAACCCCAGCCTTCCATATTCAAGCTCTTCTTTTCTTATCCCATAAAAAAAGTTGTGAAACTAGCTTTAGTCTCAAAAGTTTGATCTCCTCTTCCCAAACCCACTCTCACTAAAGCAGGAAGGACTACCCATTTCCTCTATGAAAAATTTTTTCTATCTTTCATAAAGGGTTAATTATCCATTCACAGAAGCTTGCATGTTTTATATCCTGAATACCTCATACATACATGTGAATATATGTATCAAATAATTTTTCTAAGAGCACCTAAGCAAAAGATGCTAACCAATGTAAGAGTGAATCAGAATTATGGACCTTTTAAATCTATTATCCAAATAGATTAGTCTGCCACACTCAGTGAAGACATCAGGACAAGGTCAATGGAAACAGAAAAATAATCTGGGGCAGAACAGTAACAGCAACAACAACTAGCATTTTATATAGTGTTTACCATGTGCTAAGCACTTTACAAATATTCCATTTGATCCTCACAACAACCCTGGGAGGTAGATGCTATTATTATCCTAATTTTAAAGTTGAGGAAACTGAGGCAAGTTAAGTAACTTGCCCAAGGTCACACAGCTAAAAAGTGTCTGAGGCTGAATCTGAACTCAGGTCTTCCTAACTCCAGGCCTAGTGCTCTATCCATTTAACCATCTATTTGCATAGAATAGAACAGAATGAATGCCAAAACTTTAATTTTGTAATCCTAGATTTCAAACAAATCTAATTCTGCCAAAAACACAAGTTTTCTGTTTTAAGGTATAGAGAATATGATCACTAATGTGGTGTTGGCACTATAATGAAACAATTTTCTTCCACTTAGAATTTAATCTTCAATTTTTACAACCAGTGTCTCTGATAAGGGCCTCATTTCTAAAATATATAGAGAACTAAGTCAAATTTATAAGAACACAAGTCATTTCCCAATTGATAAATGGTCAAAAGATATGAACAGGCAGTTCTCAGAGAAACAAATTAAAGTCATCTATAATCATATGAAAAAACGCTCTAAATCACTACTGATTAGAGAAATGCAAATCAAAACAACTCTGAGGTACCAACATGATAAAACAGGAAAATGACATGTTGGAGAAGATGTGGGAAAAATGGAACACTAATATATTGTTGCTGGAGTTGTGAAATGATCCAGCCACTTTGGAGAGCAATTTGGAACTATGCCCAAAGGGCTATAAAAATGTGCATACCCTTTGACCCAGCAATAGCACTTCTAGGGCTGTATCCCAAAGAGATCATAAAAATGGGAAAAGGACCCACATGTACAAAAAATATTTATAGCAGCTCTTTCTGTGGTGGCAAAGAATTGGAAATTGAGGGCATGCCCATCAATTGGGGAATGGCTAAACAAGTTGTGGTACATGAATGTAATGGAATACTATTGTGCTATAAGAAAAGATGAGCAGGCAGACTTTAGAAAAGCCTGGAAGTATGGACTGATGCCAAGTGAAGTGAGCAGAAGCAGGAGAACGTTACACACAGTAACAGCCACGTTGTACGTTGACTAATGTTGACAGACTTAGCCCTTCTCAGCAATGCAAGGATCTAAGACATCTCCAAAAGTCTCATGATGGAAAATGCTATCCACATCCAAAGAAAGAACTATGGAGTTTGAATGGAAATCGAAGCATACTATCTGCTATTTTTTTCCTTCTATTTTGTTTTCTCTTTCTTGTGGTTCCTCCTATTGGTTCTAATTCTTCCTTACAACATCACTAATGTGAAAATGTTTAATAGGAATGTATATGTATAGCTTATATCAGATTGTGCATCATCTTGGGGAAGGAGGCGGAAAGGGAAGGGGAGAAAAATTTAAAACTCAAAAGCTTATGGAAGTGATTGTTGATAAATCAAAATAAATTAATTTAAAAAAAAGCCTTTCCCAGTCCTCCTTAATCTTAGTGTTTTTCCTTTGTGATTATCTAAAATTTATCTGTCTGTATCTTGTTTGTACATAGTTGTTTGTACATAGTTGTACATTATCTCCCCCCCAACTAAATTCCTTGAGAGCAAGGCTATTTTGCCTTTCTTTATATGCCCAGCACTTAGCACAGCATCTGGCACGTAGTAGGTGCTTAATAAATGCTTACTGACTTGTTGACACTGGTCCTTGAAATGATACTATTTTAAGATTCATGAACAATACAGCAACTACATGAGGACAGTCCAGGCTCATATAAATTTACATTATTATGGCTTACAGAAATAACAAATGAAAAACAAAGCCACCCTCTCCAAATCCAAATCCCCTAAAAGATGTTTTAAAAGCCATTTTTAACTGAACAAAATGAGACTAGAAACCGGTCAAAGTTTCCCAGTCATCTACTGGATGGTTTCCTTTCTCTGTTGAGAAATATTCACAATAAACAGATTCCTGGTCAATCTGAAAACACTTCATTAGAGTTCATAATTTCTTCAACCTATCTCCCAAAGAGAGGGAGAAGGTTCTCTGAGGTATAAAAACTGGTATATATAAATGAGATCCAATGACCAGAAATATTTTGTAGCCAATTCTATTGCACTGATGATTAACTGTACTTCTCTCTCAAGCAGTCAATGGATCCTGGATACCTGAGATTTTATACGTCTGGTTCTCTTTGGTAAAATATTCATTCTTGTGCCTTGTTCCGGGGAAGCCTGGGCATCAGTGCTGAGGACCTCAACCTCCACTTTTTCCTTAATATCCAAGTTTGGCATTTGGACACCCTAAAGGATCAGAGCACAGCAGGACAACAGAGTCATTGATCAGACACCAAGCATGAAAATCAGTGAGAAAAAGATAAAAGCAACCAATAAATTGATTACAAGTCCAATGAAGCAGGGAGAATGATATTCTAGGAAGTTTAAAACATGAATCAGGTGTCGGACTGTATGTGATATCTAAATACCAGCCTAGCTAAGTTCAGAGAGGTAAACACAAGGCCCGGCTGCTAGGTGATATCACACATAAGTCATACAGAGTTCGTAATCTGCATCAGGTGTACCCATGTTGACAAAATCACAAAACCTTTAAATTACTGAAGTACTAAAATGTAAAGAGTCATAGTAAGTCGCTAGGAAAAAAAGAAGCATGTTTCCAATAATGTAGATGAAGTCTTCAAACCCTGCTTATCAATGCAATAAATTTGACTTTAAATTTTCAAATACATTTGTTTTAGTGTTGGCCATGAGGCAATCTAATACCATGTGTATAACTGCTAGCTTATTCTAAACCACTTCTGTTTCACAGAACAGAAATTTATTCGTGATACCTAAATATCAAAGTGCATCTAAAGTTGATACTGCAGACAAGCTGTATTGGGCCAATTTCTGAAAAGAATAATGACTCACCATAAGGCTGACTCCAGACTGGAAAAGCTCGTAAGGGTAAAGGATTCTTTCATAATGAGACTTCAACAGAGACCCAGTTCCTTTCCCTGGCAGATAGCCTAATCGACTACCCACTTTAGACCACTTCTTCTCTTTCGTGACCATTTCAAAGCCTCCTTTGCTGGCAACAATCTGAAAGAAAAGTAAAGAAGCAGAATTTTAGAAAAAGAAATTATATTCAACAATATGGTTCTATATCTAGCATATAAAAAAAAATTCTGGACTCAAATCTCTGGAATTCCTTTCCTATAATGACCCAGAAAAGACCAAAATTATTAAAACTTGCAGCAAGACTTCTTTTAATGATTTTTTTTAAAGGTTTTAAACTGTGTGAAATAGTGTTTGGGTACCAACAAACTAGTTGGTAAGTCAGACCATTTACTGAACTCATTTTATGTAAAGCTCCATATTATAATTAGATATCAATGGAATATTAAAACACAAAAATATGAAACCCATGCCTTTATGGATATTACCATCTGAGATAGGATGAAAACACATGAAAAAAGGTCTGTGATGCTTTCACAGATCCATGAAAAAATACATACAAACAGGCATGCTCACATAGTACAAAATGTGTTAGGTGCTGAGATAATACAAGAGTGAATAGAGTTATACAAAGTTACAACAATTCACAGAGGTTATAAATTTGGAAGGGAAGAATTTAAAAAGAGGAGGGAACCAAAATTTCTGGAGGTTAGGGGCAAACTATTTAACACAGAATCACTAACCATAGATATAGAACTAAAAGGGATCATAAAGTTGAACTCCCTTATTTTACAGAGGAGGAAATAGAAGCACAAAAAGAGAAAGTGACTTGCCCAGGATTACACAGCTAGTATATCACTAGGATTTAAACTCAAGTTTTCCTAACTTAAGCACTACTATGCCACCTCGCTACTTCAGGAGGTTGACATGTGAGAAAGATCAAGCCAAGAGATACGCTTGGTTGCAGAACATTATATTGCTGGAATGATATGATGACTAGCCAACTGAGTAAAATCACTTTAAATCTAATAGTTTCCTACACGCCTATATTATGTTCTATGTACAGTGTAAGTAAATACACAGGTCTCATTTCATAGGAGCTGATATTCTTGCACTGTATGATGTGAATATCTCAAACTGTTAGAAACTGAAAACAGCTTAAGAGATCATTTAGTCCAGGGATTCTTAACCTTTTTTGTCATGAACTCTTTTGGCAATCTGGTAAAGCCTATGGATCCTTCTACAATAATGTTTCAAAAAACATAAAATAAAATACATAGCATCAAATATAAAATCCTCTGGCATTTAAAGCCTTCCATGACCTGGCCCTCTCCTGCCTTTCTAATCTTCTTATACCCTACACCCTCCCACACACTCTGTGATCCAGTGACACTAGTCTCCTTCATGTTTCTCGCACCAGACACTCCATTTCCTGACCCCAGGCTTTTTCACTGGCTGTCCTTCATACCTGGAATGTGTTCTCCCTCCTCATCTCTGTCTCCCAGCTTTCTTCAAGTTTAGCTAAAATCTCACTCTCCGCAAGAAGCCTTTCACAACCTCCTTAATTATTTCTAGTGTCTGCCCTCTGTTGATTATTCCCAATTTAACTTGTATTTAGTTAGCACAGTGCCTAGCACATGGCAGACACCTAATAAATGTTTATTGACTGACCAACAGATTAAAAATTAAGCCAATTACACTGAAATACAATTATAAAAAAAATTTTTTTAAACTCATAGACCACAGGTTAAGAACCTCTGATTCAGTCCAATTCATTCATTTTTCAGGTGATCCCTCATCTGAAACTGAGATCCAGAAACTTGCCTAAAATCACACAGCAGAGCTGGGTATGAAGGCTAGAACCCAGGTTTTCTGAGTCCCAGGGACTCAGTGGTGTTAGCACTAATTAGTAGCAAGACCAGAATGATCAAGAATAGGGCTATTATTTAGCATGTGTTATTGTTCAAACAAGGGGAAAGATCAGGGCAAAGTATGCTAAACTGCTACAGGTTGAAGCTACAAACAGTTACAAACCTGCAGCCAAAAGCATAGAATCATGGAATATTAGAACTAGAAAGATCTTAAAGGCTAAACCAACTGCCCCCCACCTACCCCCCCTCAACCTTACTTTACAGATGAGGAACTTAATATCCAAAGAGATGAAGTAAATTACCCAACCTCACTCAAGTTGCTTTACCTGTGTCTCAATTTCCTCATCTTAATTTACACATGGGAAAAGTTACGTTCTTCAGCAGGGCAAAATAGACAAGGAAAATATGCAAAATAAATCAATTATTTTCAGGAAATGAACACCATAAAATAATGTTGCAAAATAACTATTTATGTATCATAGCAATAGGCAGTTTAGCTTTACTGGGGGAATGTACTTTGTAAAAGTGTTTGGCTATTTACTGGGAAGTGCTGTGTCAAAACAACCACAAACAAAGCATAACATTTGTCCAAAGAAACTGGTGGACCTTTTCTGAGTTTGTGTGCATTTTGGTTTTCTAATTGGGTTTAATATTTTTTTTTATGGGGAAAAGAAAAAACAATTTATCAGTCTGGAGTGAAATCCTGCCTAAAAACAACTTCACTGTTCCTTGATGAATCCTAACTATAATCACATATAATAAAAAGGAAACATGATCTAGTGTTAAGAGCACTAGATATGGAGTCAGAAGGCCTGATCTCAAGTGCATTACTTTTCTGAACCTCAGTTACCTATTCTGTAAAATGGATATAACAAGACTTACACCATTTGCCTCAATGGGTTGTTGAAAGGACCTTGTAAACTATAAAGCAGTATATAAATATAAGCTATAAAATAATGGACTCTCCATATTCAAAGGAGACACTGCTATCCTACTATCATTAAGGCCTGTATTTGCAGTGGTTTTTCTGGTAATAATTATGGATTTGTACTAATTCATCTATACTTGCCTGCCCACTTCCCTTGTGATCAATGGCATACATTTGAGAGGAGAGCTAGTGTTAGCAGTCTACAGCCACGAAATGAAACAAAGGGACCATAACCATGATCTTGGCTTCATTAGAACAGCCATAATACTCAAATACACAAAAGCTTAAGCTGTGTTAAAATTGGATTTCTCCTCTTGACAGATTCCAGAATTGCAATAGACTAGACATGTCTAGTATCTGAAAATATAAACCTTTTCTCAATCCCTCTGTCAGAATAGACCAAAATTTCAGCCTTCTAAAAACACGAGTCTGGCTGGAATTGGGGCCAATTTTAATGGGCAGAATGGATGGGATTAAAAAAAGAAAGGAGGTGACAATCAAAATTGGAAACCACCATAGTGATAGGGACAGAGACTAGACTATGATTGGATCCATATGGGAAACTCCAAGGTGAGGAAATGCATTCTACCAAGGCCAGTCAAGCAACTTTATAGAGTTACTAGTGTTGAGAAGTTAAGTGACTCGCCCAAGGTCACAGAGCCATTATGAGATGGAATATGATCACAGGTCTTCTTAGCCTAGAGGCATGTTCTCTATCCATTATAACAAGGTTGAAAACTTGCTTTTCCACCTTAAAAAACATTAAAAGGTCAAAGTGTTTCAAGATCCCCAGAGCACATAATCTATACCAAAAAGAAAACTAGCCACATAGAACTTTTTAAAAAGTTTTAAAGATTTACCTAACAATCCCAAACCACTATAATTCTCAACTTAAGCATCTACAATATTCTAAATCAAGATGAACCTCAGACTGAACAATATAATACCATGCTTTGTAAACAGTCACCCCAAAAAACCCAATCAACTTCACTGTCTCCACTCTGGAAGCAAAGCCACTGTAAAATGTAAAGAGAATATAGCCTTTCATTAGTTCTGAATCTCAATCAATCTTACAGTGTTATAAGCAAACATTTTTATAGATTTAGTATGTATTTGTTCATGGTTGCATAATAAATCTGGGATACATAAACACCAAGATGTATACTTAAATTTCAATTACTCAACATAAATTCTCTGACTAGGCTCGATGAAGTATTAATAGAAACATATACTCTTATCATTAACTTTTTCATTTAATAAGGATGAAATCTAGAATGTAATCTCACTTCCTATCATTAGATTACTTGACTTTTACCTTTAACTGTAACACTGCCTCAGAAAAAACACACTAAGAGGCAGCTAGGTGGCCCCATCGATAGAGCACCAGCACCGGACTCAGGAGGACCTGAAGTTAAATCCGATCTCAGACACATAACACTCAATAGCTGTGTGACTCGGGCAAGTCACTTAACCCCAATTGCCCTCACCAAAAAAAAAAAGTAAGAAAAAAACACACAAGATCAGCTTAATCTAGGTTATAAACTTTATGTATAACACTTTCAGTGGAGATTTCTTGAGGGTTTTTTTTTTTAACTGTCCTATGTTAAGTTCAGTTTGAAGGTTAAAAAAGAAATTCTGTGGTAAAAGTACTAGTAAATAAAACTGCTAAAGTAACTTTTAGGAAAAGATTTCTTATTTTTGTTAGACCCTAAAACGTAATCAAAGTTAATACAAAAATTTAAACAAAGTGTCAAGTGCCAAAAAAAATTTTTTTTATATAATTTGATACAAAATATAATATTAAAGAAGAAACTCTTAAGCATATTACTTTCACTCTAACAATGATTTCCTACACAAAAACACATAAGCACCACTGAAAATCTGCCATAATTAGCAATGTTGTTACTATTGATTATTCATATAACCAGAGCAGACAATGAACTTGACACTACCATCTTGTAGGCAACATAGGTCAACAGCTTTTTTTTAAAGCACAGACATATTAGGCTTCTCAGACTTCTGAGCTTAAATGTGCCTGATGAAAAAAAATGCAACTATTAATAACGCTTTTTACTCTAAATGAAAAGTATTACTACAAAATTAACTAACATAAGTGAGAAGCAATTTCTACTTTAAAACAATTAGGTATTTTGAGACAAAAATAAACACAGATAATTTTACAAAATTACTCAGATTATAACTACTATAATCCTACTTACAGTCTTATCCCTCATAAATTATAACCACTACAATTGTCTAGTATTTTTCTAACAGAATGTAAGCCCCTTGAGGGAACTGTTTTACTTTTATCTTTGTATCCAAAATACCTGGCATACTCAAGATGCTTCATACTGGTATGTGATGAAATACGTTGGCAACAAATTTTACAGTACTCTCTACTTTTAAATGTCAGATTAAGTTTATTCTGCTTTTACAGGGTACAGAGAGGTTCAATAACTTGAAAAGAAGACACTGACAAAGAGAAACATTTCCAGGAATTTGCTTAGACTACTAGACGATGTTATCCTCAACTAAACAGAAAATGTGACTTGATGACACAAATAAAACTGATCTACACAATTTTCCAGACTAAGTGAAATGAAAACCTTTACTATACAGTATTGTCTTCAGAAGAGTACTTCTGATTAAGAAGTAGAAAGACAAAAAGTTATACACAAGGATACTGTTCAATTACCTCAAAATGCAAAAACCATTACCAGGAAGGTAATGAATCTTCTGTATATTGTGTATTATCACAGCACTCAGTCTGTTGTGATGTCATTAAATATGTGAGAAAAAATTTAAAGTCATATTTTTAAAAGTTAGCCTATACTCTTATCATTTCATTTAATCATATGCATGAAATCAAAATGATATTTCATTTCTCATCAAATTCTACCCAGGAATCTGTCTTTCTCCCAGGTTTATTTGAAACATAAATTCATTAGCCTCAATCTTAACTTCTAAACTAAGCTTACTCCTTACCTTGCTTAAAGCATACAGATCAAGAATTTTTCTCTCCACCACAGGAATTTTCAGAGTAGATCCCTGAAGTTCCCAGAATTTTGCTAGCTGATCCAAGAAGTCCAGCCTCACTCTGGTCATTGCCTGAGACACAAAACAAAGAAATAAATACATTAGATATCAGAAATACATGAAGTTAAACCACCAATGAAATTTAGTTCAAATGAACTAAGTATAAGGCACTTTGCTACATGGTGAGGACATAAATATAAAAATAAAACCATCTCTACCCTAAAGGAAATAGATTTAAGAATCATTTCAAGGGGGCAGCTAGGTGGCGCAGTGGATACAGCACTGGCCCTGAAGTCAGGAGGACCTGAGTTCAAATGTGACTTCAGACCAAATACATGACACTAGTTGTGTGACCCTGGGCAAGTCACTTAACCCCAATTGCCCAAAAAAAGAATCACCTCAAATGAGATGGTAGTTAAATTTTAAAGTGAAAGTTTGCCAAGGGAAAAAGCATTAGAAAGAGATCAGAAGAGTACCAAGGACAGAACACTAGGGGATATATATCTTAAGGAATTAGATGTAATTAGTGAGTCACAATAATATGGTATCTTTAAAGGATATGAAATAGAGAATCCGAGAAGAAAGGATGGTCAACTGTATCAAATGCTACAAGAAATTAAGGACAGTAAAGAATGAAAAAAAGTCACCACGTCAAGATCACTAGTGGACTTTAGACAGCAGTTTCAGTAAGTCCTAAAGCTGCAAGTGAGATTTCAAGCTGCTAAAAAGAATATGGGTGGTAAAGAAATGGAGATAATAAATAAACCACATTTTCAAGAAATATGGCAGCAAAGGAGAAGGGGGAACTGGAAAGATTGCTAGATGGAGTAGGAAGATTTTTTTAAGAATGAGGGGGAAATAAGCATCTTTAGGCAAAGAACAAGTGGCCAACAGAGATTAAAAGAGAGATTAAAAATTCGTCAAAGAGGGCAGATGATTGTCAGAACAAGGTCATGAAGGCAACAGGAAGGAATAAAATCAAGAGTACAGTTAGAATCCTAGTATGAAATAAGGATAAATTCTTCTGTAGAGAAAAAGAAAAGAAATTAAGGGTTAACACTGAGAAGTTTTGAGGAATGAAGTTAGCTAGGTGAACTCATATTGGATATCTTCCATCTTCTCACTGAAGTAGAAGACTAAATTTTCTATTTAATTGTTAAAAAGTAGTAATACAGCTGATTTTATATAGTGCTTCATATATTTTCTTATACATATATAAATATATATATATAAAATAATATACACAGTGTATGTATGTATATAAAATTATCCTCACAACAACCTTTTAAGATAGGTACTATGAGTAACTATCAATCCCATTTCAAAGATAAGGCAACTGAGGCTCAGAGAGGTTCAGTGACCTGCCTAAAGTCACACAACTAGTGAGAAGCATGCAAATCCAGGGCTGTTCTGTTCCCAAGTCCAGCACTTTCTCCACTATACCATGCAATGTGTAATATAGGCATATATAATTAGACTATGATCAGTTAATAGCATTTATTGTGTCTACTATGTACTAGGTACTGGGGAATCTTAGTACAAAGAATGAAATCACCCTTGCTCCCAAGGAATTTATATTCTGTTGGGATAAACAACCTACACATATTATAAACACATACTACATAAATACACTAGAGTTAAAGAGGAAAACAACTGTTAGGTGGGGACAGAGGGAAGACGGAATCAGGAAAGGCTTCATGTGGTGTCTGAGGTGCATCTTAAAGAGAGTGAGAGGGTCGAGGAGGCAGAGGTGAGCACAGAGTCCATTCCAGGCATGGATGAAAACAGGAGAGCAAAAGGATGAAAACAGCAGAGAGGGTGCCACGGGTAAGGCAGAGAGAAAAAGTCAGAATTTTGCTGGATTGTACAATGCAAAAAGAGGAATGACACATAATGATAAGGAACAACAGGGAGAGGTCAAGTTGTAAAGGGTTTTAAAAGGTAACCAGAGCAGTTTATTTTTGATTCCACAAGCCACAGGGAAACATTTCTGCTTGCTGAATAGAGACACGACATGATCCTATCTGTGCAGAAGGAAAATCCCTCTGGCAGGCATGTGGAGCATGGACTAGAGCAGAAATTTAAGGCAGGAAGCCAAATTAGGAGGCCACTGCAATCGTCCAGGTGAGAAGAGATGAAAGCCTAAACTAAAGTTGTGGCTATATGACAAGGGAAGGAATCAGATGAAAGAAAGTTGAGGCAAGGCCGCAAGAATTGACAACTGACTGGATGTGTGAAATGAGGGGGAGATGATGTCTACAACTTGGAGAACATAAGAAAGAGAGTATGGAATAGTTCAAGGATTATGACATAAAAGATTACAACAAAACTGAGAAACAGAAAAGTTTTCTATAAAATTGTTAAGTTTATTAACGAATCTCCTTATATAGACAAAATCTGTAGATGGAGGACTGTGAAGATCCACTCACAAAATTATTTAGAAAATACTTAAGAAGAAATAATAACCTAGAAGAGGAAAAGTTAGCTTTCAGGAAAGCTAGTTTAGCACTTGCTGCCCTCACTAATGTAAACCGTGATTACGGTTCATCTTCTATAAATTAAGCACAAAAACTGATGGAGCTTTTTCAGGCAATAAATAAAAATCAGACCCAACTCCATGCCTCATATAGTTTATTCTAATTAACAGTAACTATAAGCACTAGCACAGGGTGGAAGCAGAGCATGGAATCTATTATTTCAATATTAGTGAAATTCCTCTTGCAGTCCAGATTATCCCTTGATCTTCAAGAGGTGATTTGCCCAGGATCTTACAGCCAGGAGAAATCAGAGGCAAGGCTCAAATTCAGATCCTCCCGACTCCTAAGCCAGCTATGTACTACTCCATGATGCCTCTCCTGAGCAATGCTTACATAAGCTTTTGAAATTTCCCTCCCTGAAGATAGGCAGAAAAGAAATGGGACAGAAAGAAAAAAATGACTCCTTAAGTATAAAAACTAAATGATATTCCCAGTAAAAACACTCTTACCTCAAGTTCATTTAAACGTTGCACTCGAGGAGTAAAACGAAAGCTTTTTACTTCACATGCAAATGGAGGCTGCCAATCCTGAATAAGAAAGATTAATGTTTAATATACAAAGAATGTATGCCCACAATTTAAGGAATTATTTACCACAAATCATGAAGACATTAAGTCATATGATATTCAGCCATCTATTAACATTAAAAGGTCTCATTTTTAAAAGAATAAAAATTTCAATAATATGAAAAACCATTCTCAGATATCAACAGACCTTTCTGTATTCTTTTTCATAAAGGATCTTTGCCACTAGTTAAATATAATAAAGGCTTTTTTAAATCCACAAAACCTTTTCCCTTCAGGTCTAACAAATTATGAAGAAAAATGGAATGCAGAAGAAATCAAATAGGTCAAGCAATAAAATTAAAGTTTGTGAAATATTTTAATTTGATGTACTTGCATTGTGTCACAGTATCTCAGAATGCAAATCTATCAAGAGAAGTGACTATGCCACACATATGATGTATGACAGCTAGTGTCAGGATACACAATAAATATTTAAAAACAACAATGTACATATGAGGGAACACACAAAAAATGTAGTTATAACTTCCAGATCAAAGTAATTGCTTGACTGAAATATGATAACATATCTAAGATGGAGTTTTTGGCAGAATAAAGTTCAAGTGAATTTGGCGACATAACAGTAAAGTCATTTAAAAAGCTGGAAAGAAAAAAGTACGAAAAGCAGTGACTATACAATGCTGCAAACTTTACAAATCTGCCAACACTGACATGAAATTGTCAGCAAGTGTTTTTTTTTAAATAAAGTTCTAGAAAGGAAAATTTAGTTTACTATTTCAATTGTTTGAAAAATTATTCAAGCTTTTTTAATCCCCAAAGAAACTCTTGAAGGAAATTTGTAATTAACAAATCAAGATGATTGTAACTACCCAATTTAAAAGTATTTTAAAAAAAAAGGTTAAAGTTGTTCTTGTAATACAAATGAATCTGAAAGATCTGTGAATGTAAGGGGAACTCTTGGTGCAGGAACTCCCTACACCACTGCAGATGGATGGCCAGTCTCTGGCTTAAAAATTCTAGAGATATCTAAAGTTCAAGGAGGTTAAGCGACTTGCTCAAGGTCACAAAGCTATCATAGAAAAGATTTGTTAACAATTCCTCCTAACTCCAAGCCCAGTACTCTATCCACTACATCAGGCTGCCTTTAAAACAAAGCAGTAATAAACATGAAAACTCCCAAAATTCTGTAAATAAACTAAGTGGAACCTTTGTAGCAGAGGTAAATAGTAATTATTATAGTAGTTATAATAGTAATTATATGGGTTTTTTCATCCTTAATATTCATTTTATTTTTCTAAGTTCTTTCTACTATGTTCTTACTGTCTACATTCTACAGTACCTTCACATAAATATCTCTAAAAATGTGTTTTTAGAGATTTTTTTAAACATCTTCAAAAGTGCTCAATACCAGTATCTTCATCAAAATGGTCATCTTGATCCAAGGTACTCAGCAAACCAAAGGGTAAACACGGTCCAGTGGATAAAATAAAGGACAAGGGACCTGGCTTCTAAAACCACCTCAGTTACCAATTTGCTATTTGACCTTGAGCACTTTCGGCAACCCCTTCGTGTTTCAGATCTTCAGATTATGTCCTCCCCCTTTCTCATATACTCATCTCCCTTATCTTGCATACTAAGAGTATGAGGTGTTTCAGACCCTACTAGCCCCGCGGAGTTTCACAGAAGAAAAGATACATAAATCAGAAGTAGCAGTAACATAGTATCTAGGATCAAAGAAAGATCTGAACGTTTTCCCTCATTCGGAACAGCAACAGCTACTGACACTTAACAGCTCTTTCTTCCTTAGGTTTAAAGGGTCAGCGGCGTCTCCCTGCCTCATCTTGGCAATGCCCCTTCCATGCAGCTGTAACCAGCGCTGTCACTCGTCCTGGGGGACAGCTAAGCGTCCCCCACGCCTCGTTAAGACACCCACAAGGCCAAAGCCTGAGATGGAAGAGTGGGAAAACACTTAGAGCAAGTTTAAATCGAACCAGGGAGGGGAAGCTGGGAAGCAGACAACGACAAAACGGCACAGATGGAGCCGCCCCACCCTGCCCTGCCCCCTCCCCCGGTCCCCTAAGCACCCCAGGACGCCCCTCGCATCTGGACGAGACGGAGGGACGGGAGGGGGTCACGGGAGCCCCCCTCTCAACACAACAGATAATTCAAGAAAGCCCTTCCCCGTGGAAAAACAAGGCGGTCACCACTCCCCCGGAACCCGAGGCTCAGGCTGGGGAAACTGAGGCGAAGAGCAGCCGACCCCACCCCCGTACCTTGGGAGGTCGGATCTTGCAAATGCCAGTTTTCTCGGCCAGGGGCCGGATCCGGCCGATGAAGCTGAGAGGGTCGGTGAACTCCTCCCAACTGGGCTCGAAGACCGGGCACTCCGGGGGCGGCACGAACTCGGCCGCGTAGCCCCCCGGCCCCGCACCCGCCATGTCCACACGGAGGGGGACCCCCCCCCCGGGCTGTGGACTCGGGGAAAATCAGAGAGGAGAGAGAGGGAGGCAAGAGCCCAGCCGGGTCCTTTCACGTCCCCCAGCAGGGAAGAGAGCTCATAGTCCTGCCAGGGCCACAGCGGCTGGAGACAGTCCGCGAACTTCCTCCTCCTCCTCCTGTTTGTTATTGTTTCTTTAGGGCCTTTTTCCTCTCGAGCCCCCGCGGACGCCCCCGGAAGTCGAAGCGAAGTCAGATCCCTCCGCCAATTCGAACAGGATCCTTCCGCCGCTGCCTTAAAGGCCCCTTACCACACACTGCTCCTATCCGCTAGAGCGAGGGCTTCACCCGCCTCCCCTCCCCCAGGGGCACTCGAGCCCCCTTCCCCCACCCCACCCTCGGGAGGGATCTGCAAGAGGAATTGGACAGAGGGAGAAGACCAAAAAAAAAAAAAAAAAACCGCCGCGTTCTTCCGGCGCGGAGGAATGTGTAATCCCCCAGAGGGTAAAGGTTTTGCTTCCGTTCACAGGTTCCATTTCCTCTTTTGTGTAGCTGTGGCTGCTGGGTACCCCATTTTCCCCGAGCTAATGGCACTGGGTTTGGGGGTCACATAATACTGCTGCTTCGTCAGTGAGGTCATCGCACATCAAGCGTCCCTCAGTTATTATATATGCTGACCCAGATTCCATAACAGCCCGTTTAATTCAAACCCACTCCGGAACACCCCCTTCCTCCGCTACCACCCACTTGGTTTAATACCCCTGCTTCTTTCCCATGGCAACTCACTAAATGAAAGAATTCCTTCGCCGCAGTCAGGGCCGTGGCATGGCCCTTCCTGAGCGCGTGCTCATCTCAGCCCTTTCTGGCATTCCTCTCAAAACCTCTTCATTGGTTTTCTTCTGTGCTCTTCCCTGCCTCATTTCTCAAATGTACAGAGGTGGGATAAAGATGTGAGCATGCGTGGGTAAAAATACACCCACTAACCATGCAGACTGCAACTGTTCCGTTTGGGTGCTCCTTAACCTCAGTTCTACAGAGACTAAAATGACTACTGTAGAAAGAGGAAAAATAACAGCTGCTCCTGTAGTTGTGAGAATTTGTTCGTAAAAGCATGCTCACTGACAATGCAAACTACAGCCCTTCTCTTTGGGTGCTCCTTAACCTCAGTTCTACAGAGATTTTGATATTCAACATTAGAAGCCATAGAATATTGATACATATGGCTTGACCAGACACTGTAAATGGACAATGAGCTGGACTCAGAACTGAACAAGAGGAATAGAACGGAGTGGATTGCAATTGGGAAACTTCGCAGTTCTCTTGCTGATCACACACTTCTCCCTAAAGCGAAGGCCCATATGTTTAACATGAATATTTTTCCCATGCTGTTGTTTGGTTTTGACGTGAGGTACTATATAGGTAACCTACAAAATGGAAATTTGTTGATCACCTAAAAGGCAAGAGAGGTTCATAGTAGTCATGAGCAGCCTTCAACAAATTAAATGAAGAATTACGGAGAAATGGTGTAAAGAATGTCATAAAAACATGTGACCAGAAAATATATATATATGGGCTGATCATGTTAGGAGAGTGAGTTTTGAACAATGAACAATCGATATGCCTCATTGATATCCCAGAAATCGGAAGAAAACAAGAGGAAGTCCCCCAGCAGGTTGGGAGCTGAGGTGCTCCTTGTGGCAGATTTATGGAAGGACATGAACAAAAGTCACACAGGATGGACTGGGTTGGAGGAATTGTACCACTTCCCATATTTATGAGATCACAGATCCATTGAAATTTTGGAGTATAAACCTCTCCCAAAAGAATATAATAGAAAGCACAAAAAAAGAAAACTGGGGGGGAGTGGTTATGAGCAAGTAAGAATATAACAAATACTATAATAGGTTAGAGTCACAGGTTCAGCTAATCTGGAATTTTTTCTCTGACATACATAGATAATCTTGGTACACAAGCCAGAGAAGGTCACAGCATAGAAATAGAACTATGTATAACAATATTAATAATGAATACTGATACAAAAAAAAGGGAAAGGAAAAGGAAGGGAATAAGCATTTAGATACTTTGTTTAGGCATTATGCTAATCTTATTTGATCCTCACAAAAACTGTACAAGGTAGGTGCTTAGGTGAAGTTATTACTCCCATTTTATAGTTGAGGAAACTGCCCAGTTTCACAGGTCTTACTAGTGTCTGAGGCCAAATTTGACCTTAGGACTTCCTGACTTTCAGGCCCAGTAAAAAGACAAAAAGACTAAACAAAATTTTAGCAAAAAAAATATAACAACATATCTGAGAAATTATTCATTATGATCAAGCTGCAAAAAAAAAATTTTTTTTAATTAAAAAAAATGATCAAGTTACATTCATACTATGGAAAAATGGTTCAACATTAGAGAAACAACATAATTAGCCATATAAATGGCCAAAAGTAAGATTATATCAATAGATTCAGAAACAACCTTAGACAAAAATCGCCCATTTAATTTTTAAAATCCAAAAAGGCATATTCATGGAAGAGCCATTGTTCAATATAATCAAAAACATGTATCTATCTGATACCAAGCACTAGTGGTATTGAAGTGGAGAAAGATTGGAAGCTGTAGCAATAAGTTTAGGGGTAAAGAAGGAATACTCCTTTCTCTCCTATTATTTGATAAACCTAGCAATGTTCAATAGTAATAAGAGAAGTAAATATAATTAAAAGAATAAACATTGACAAAATTACCCTAAAAACTTATCCCTGGTAGCAGCTAGGTGGCGCAGTGGATAGAGCTCCGGCCTTGAAATCAGGAGGATCTGAGTTCAAATCTAGCCTCAGACACATAACACTAGCTGTATGACCCTGGGCAAGTCACTTAACCCATTGCCTAACAAAAACAAACAAACAAACAAAACTTATCCCCAAAAATGCTAGCTCTGTGTATCCCTATCGGTAGATAATATGATGATTTATTTTTAAAAACCTCTCAAATCAATGAAAAAGCTGAGGCAATTAACACCTTCAATAAAGTGGCAGGGTTTGAAAGAAATTAACAGAATTTTCAGTATATTTGTATATTGCTTTAAACAATAGAGAAATCTACTCAAAATAACTACAGAATGCATTAAATATATGGGAATCAGCCTACCAAAACAGACTCAGGGTTTATATAAATATGCCTAGAAACACTTTAAGGAATCCTCAGAATTGGAGAGACAGTTACTGTCCACAACTGAGCCATGCCATAATAGTTTCTTTTTTTAAGTTCCTATGACACTCCATTTCCCATGTCTGTGACTTTTCTTCTTTTTCTTTTTTACATCACACACACACACACACACACACATATACACAATTTTCAATCAGCAAAATTCTGCCAACAGTAGACTGCTGCTAGACTTAGCTACTATCAGCCAGCTGGGAGGTTCTACTGGTTCAGAGTGACAGAACTACAGGCAGGGATTCCTGCCCTGGTTATTCCTCTGTAGGCTTCAGACTAGTCTGGAGGCTGGAACCCACTCTGTTCCTAGGGTTTAGGCCATACTGCTGCTACTTGCTTCTGAACTTGCTTCTCTATTATTACACCTCCTAAGGCCTGAGACCTGAGAGTAGGGCTTCAGCGGGGGTGGAGTTAAAAGGGGCAGGGCCTTTCATCAGTCACTGTGGATCTGTGACCTAGAACTCAGTAGTGGACAACAAAGTTTCAAGTTCTCACCAGACCCTATATGGGTCTTGGACCTCTTCTTGCCCCATTTCACAACCTCTCCCTGGGCACTAGTGCATTCATCACCAGACCCAATCCCTAATGTCTGCAAACACTGTCTCTGTCTGCCTCCCTATGCTTACTTGAGCTAGAAAATTATTCACTTAAGACTTTTTTTTGGCTTTCCCCATCAGTATGTCTACATTAATAATAGAGGGAAATAGTATGATTTCAGAAAAACCTGGAAAGAAAAAAAAAACCTGGTGCATTTTCTAGATATGTTTGCAGGAGTTTGGGGAGGGCACTCCTCTCTGAACTACTTCATTCCATCTATCAGACATTGACCCCTCCAATCATTACCTCCACTGCCGTCCCTAATTCACTCATCCATGACCACTGCCAACCCCATCTTGTACTTCAATGTTGCTATTAACAATCCCCTGGGCTGAAGACAAAGACAACAGAAAACTTCTGTGCTCTGAGCAGTGGAGAGGAGGGACTTGGCTATAATGGATCCTGCTTTCATAGAATCATTCCTGGGTTCATGTGCCATATGCACATGCCATAATGACACTGGTGGCTAATCCATTTGCAGTAAAGAATTGGCTAATGAGAACTTCACCGTGGAGCACACTGGTTCTGACACCTTGCAAATGCTGGTCCCAATACAAATGGCTTTTGATTTCTTCATCTATGTTTCTAAGATTGATTGGTTGGATGGCGTTAGGGGCAGATCCTAATACCAGTACCCTGTTAGTTCAGGTTCAGCGTTGGACAAAATGAGGCACATGTAGGTCATTGAACAGTTAACAAAATTATTTAGCTCTAACATAGCAAGAATATGCAATAATGATATAGTAGCACTTAGATTCTTCAGACATGGCCCTATTAATTTCCATATGGAATCTGTATCTGTCTGCAAGGCTGGGTATGGTGATATTGTTTGTTTGTTTTAATTTTGAGTTCCAAACTATCTCCATTTCTCTCTATCCTTCCCTCTCCTTGAGAAGGCAAGCACTTATAATATTATATAATATAATATGTAATATAATATTATATTATATTATATTATATTATATTATATTATATTATATAATATAATATAATATAATAATATAATGTATGAAAGATTATACATGTAAAGTCATGCAAAACATATTTCCATATTGGCCATGTTACAAAAGAAAATACAGACCAAAAAAAAAACAAGAATAGTAAAGAAAAATTGAAAAGTATTCTTCAATCTGCATTCAGAATATATCAGTTCTTTCTCTGGAAGTAGATAGCACTTTTCCTTTGGAATTTTCTTGCATCATTGTGTTGCTGAGAATAGCTAAGTTATTCACAGTTGATCATCATACAATATTATTGTTACTGTGTACAATGATCTCCTGATTCTCCTCACTTCATTTGCATCAGTTCATATATATCTTCCCAAGTTTTTCTGAAAGCATCCTGCTCATCATTTCTTACAGCACAATAGTATTCCATCAAATCATATACCACAACTTGTTCAGCCATTCCCCAATTGATGGACATCTCCTCAATTTCTGATTCTTTGCTACCACAAAAAGAGCTGCTATAAATATTTTTGTACATATTGATCCTTTTCTTTTTTCTTTGATCTCTTTGGAATACAGACCTAATAGTGGTATTTCTGGGTTAAAGGGTATGCACACTTTATAGCCCTTTGGACCCATTTCCAAAGTGGTCTCCCAAATGGTTGGATCAGTTCACAACTCCACCAAAAGTGCATTAGTGTCCCAATCTTCCCACACCTCCTCTAACATTTATCATTTTCCTTTTCTGTCATATAAGCCAATCTGATAGGTGTGAGGTGGTACTTCAGAGTTGTTTTAGTTTGCATTTGTCTAATCAATAGTGATTTAGAACATTTTTATGTGACTATAAATAGCTTTGATTTCTTCTTTTGAAAACTGCCTGTTCATATCCTTTGACCATTTATCAATTGGAATGACTGGTATTCTTATAAATTTGACTCAGTGCTCTATATATTTGAGAAATGAGACAATTATCAGAGAAACTTGCTATGAATTTCCCCCTAGTTTCCTGCTTTCCTTCTAATCTTGACTGCCTTGATTTTGTTTGTGCAAAGACCTTTTAATTTGGTGTAATTAAAATTATTCATTTTACATCCTATAATGCTCTCCATCTCTTGTTTGGTCACAAATTCTTCCCTTATCCATAAACCTGACAGGTAAAATTTTCCATGCTTCCTTAATTTGTTTGTGATATCACCCTTTATGTCTAAATCATGCACCCATTTTGACCTTATCTTGTTATACATGTGAGATATTAGTCTATATCAATTTTTGTCAAATAGTGAGTTCTTGTACCAAAAGCTTGAATATTTGGATTTATCAAATACTATAACATGATCATTTTCTACTGTGTATTGTGTACCTAATCTATTCCACTGATCTACTACTCTATTTCTCAGCCAGTACCAGATTGTATTGATGATTACTGCTTTGTAACAGAGTTTGAGATCCGGTACTTCCAGGCCACCTTCCTTCCCATTTTTTTTTCCCACTTATTCTCTTTATATTCTTGACCTTTTGTTCTTGGTTGTGGTGATTTAAATGGTCTTGGCATTCACCAGGCCTGAAGGACACTGACTCTACCTAGATGGGATCTTTTATGTCCTTAAGTGACCAGGGAGCCACAGTAACACAGCCAAAGGCCACCAGGAAGTTGTATCAAGGGAGGAACAGTTCAAGACTTGCCCTACACCCCACTGTCCTATCAAGTCCTGGCAGTGTCACCCTTCAGGACCTCTCCCATGTTGGGGGAGGGGAGAAGAGGGAAACCGTTAGAGATATTAGTCCTACCACAGATGACAAACGTGTTCTATTGCCAGGTGAAAAAGTACAGGAACTTTATGGAAGCCTTGAAGTGCTTCAGATCACAAAATGGCAAGACCAGCAAGAAGATCACCATTGTTGATTTGGGGCAATTCTTATAAGGTTTTATTTTAGTTTCATTTTTGTCTTAACCATAAAAATAATTCTTCTCTGGATGAACAACAGACCCTCCCACCCCTACCCCAGTCTACTCTTATACCCTTTAATCCTTGTGCTCTTACTTGCTACAGTTATCTTTGGATTTTATTTCCCTTTTCATTCCATAAGTCTGGGAAAACTGTGTATGATTATGAAATAAAAACTAACTGCAAATAAAAAGATAAAAAGGGTTGATCTTGGCAAGAAGAAAGGCCACCTCTTTATCAGAGACTGGAATAAAGGGAGTAAGAATTAAGGGATGGAGTGAATAAAAGGATTTTGAGATGTACAATAATAGAGGGAGCTCATTTTGATGGCCTCTGCTTCTCAGTGAGGTATGTGTGAAGTAAGATCCTCAGATGAAAGGTTGAGGGGAGGAGATGGTGTGAGAGGTTTGAGAAGAGAAACTCTGGAACAGCCACTGTGGTAAGTGTGATAGAAAATCTACTACGGAGAAGGAAAAGGACTACCCTTCTGTGGTGGGGACCCAGGTTAGTTTGGGCAATATAATTTTTTTCTGAGTACTTAATGACCCTTTACACTTAAGGTTAGCTGATTCCAAACTATTTAAAGATACCGAAAGTAATCATAAATATGCCTACATTGGTTAATGTCTGAAAAATCTGTCTTTATGCTCAGATACCATTGACAAAGGAAAAAGTTTGTGATGTACAACAGTGTTCTCAGACTCAAATAGAATTGGATCCGTGTAAGCCACATGTTGACTTAAAAAATCACAAATTAACATCTATTTTGTATTGTATTTTCATTTATTTTTGTTAAACATTTCTCAATTACATTTTAATCTGATTGGGGTAGCACCAGATGGTTCAAGGATATGAGTTTTACAACTCTGATATATAAAATCTATTTTAAGACAGAGGAAGGAAGGAAGGGAGGGAGGAAAGAAGGAAGGAAGAAGCCAATAGACAGGAAATCTACCACAGATCTAGATACACATTTCTAAGATGTCAGATTAACATGCCTACATTTTTATAATTCAATGAAATTGAGAAAGCACATAATCATAGCTTTACAAAGAAAAACAATACTTTAATGCAGTTACTAGACAATGAGCAACAAAATAAAATCACCTTAATGAGGTACAGAAGATTAAAAGTGCTATTTTAAAAAAAAACCTATTTGATACTATCTTCCAAACTAAATCAGCATAAACTTCAACATTTGGTTACTTTATTGTCAAGGAAGACATAGGACAGAATAGTGAAAAATATTGTAAAATACAATAGCAATTAAGAAACAAAAGAGATCACACTTTAGCAACCTACCCAGAAACTATATGCATATGTTTTAGATGATATATATTTATACTGGGTCTGTTTAGCATGGTTATGTGATAAGGATCTCAAACTCAACCCATCGAAAGCAGAAGTCATTATCTATTCCCCAAAACCCTCCCTTCTTCCACATTTTCTTGTTACTATTGAGAGCACCACCATCTTCCCAGTCACAGAGGTATGAAACTTCATCTCTTTTCTTGTACTCACCACAATATCCAATTTGTTGTCAAGTTTTTTCTACTTTCACAAAATCTCTAATATAAATCCCTCTTCTCTAATAACATAGCCACCACCCTGGTGCAAAACTTCATCATCCATTCTTGGACCATTACGATAACTTTATGGTTGGTCTTTCTACCTCAAGTCTTTCCCCACTCCAATCCATACATCAGTCAACTGCCAGAGTAATTTTCCTAAACCTCAAGTCTGATGATGTCACTTCCCCTTTAAGTTAAACTCTTGTGGTTCCTTATTACCTCTAAGATCAGATATATAGAGCAAGGCTCTGGAATTATTCTCCCAACAACACCCACTCCCAACACACCCATACATTGGTAGATCAGATTCCCCATAGCATGGCTATCCACATCTTCCCCTTTAGAGTTTTAGGGATGCCCCCAAGGGATTATAGGGTTCTTCTCTAAGACTATTGGCTCATATGCTCATTCTAACGTGTCTTCCCCAATATCAATTACTAGTGATTAGCACCCCAGTTGTGTTTAGCCAATTAATATCAATTTGCTTTTACAGGGATATTTACTGAAAAGATACAGTGAAAATAGAAGTACAAATATTTCCCCCCCACACCAGGGTACATACTCTCCCTTATACCACATTGATTCCTGGAGAGACTGGGCTCAAACTTAATGAAGGTTCTACATAGCATTCAACCTACCAACTTCAATTCTGAATGTGGCGTAGCAGAGTCACTGTCACTTCCTCTTGGCAGCCTTCTAAATGCTGAATCAAGCAGATGGCTTAGGACTTTGTTCCTCACTGGTATCTACTTCAGCTCCCAGGTCACTAATGGCTCACTCTTCTGACCTTCTGAAGTTCACAGGGTTGTGGCCTACTCTGATACTCCTTTACCTAAAGCAAGAAAGAACAAATGCAAAATAGCAAAGAAGAACATTCGCCTCTAATTACAAGCCTCATGTTTGCAGGATGGGGATAGTAGCCTCAAAATGTTAGCTCTCTCTCTGTCTCTCTGTCTCTCTCTGACTCTGTCTCTCTCTCTCCTCCAACACCTCCACCCCAAGAGATAAATAGTATCCTTGCTTTCTCACTTGAACACAATCAAGCAGGAAAGACTGACCAAAATCATCTAATTAGTGCCTTTTGTAAATATTGTCAATTCCTGCTCAGTAGCCAATTAAGTCTCCTACTTCTACACATATTAAGAAAATCAGAAAAAAATGTCTAATTTTTTGTCTAAAATTTGTCTAACACACTAAAATGGAGGGCTAGGCCCCTTTTTTCTAAGTCATCAGGAAATTCCAAATGTAGGCTCCACATGCACATGCTCAAAGAACTTATTGCTCAGGACCCCATAATATATGATACCCTCTGTTTGACATTTAAAGCTCTTCACAAACTGGGCCTTACACTTTATTTTCCTACTGGAGTGATTTGCCATTTCCTTCTCCAATGGATTAAGGCAAAGAGAGGTTAAGTGACTTGCCTGGGGTCACACAGCAGTAAGTGTCTGAGGCTGGATTTGAATTCAGATTTGAACTTCCTGACTCCAGGCCCAGTGAACCACCAACTGCTTTAATACAACCCTCCCTCACTTAAATCCAATTCACTTGCATGTCATGGCGTCACCTCCCAGATGTCATGGTCCTCTTTGAGAATGAAGGACAAACAGCAAGCAGCAACTTTCCTACACATACTCTACTGGCCTAGTCGCTCTTCTTCACATTTCACACTTGATTTCCTGATTCCATGATTTTTCACTGGGTGTCCCCATACCTGGAATGCTCTCCTCACCCCCATCTACCTCCTGGCTTCCTTGAAAACTCAGATAAAATCTCAAATCATGAAGGCAGGCCTTTCCCAGGCTCCTCAGCAGTTAGTCTTCTCTCTGAGATTAACTTCAATTTACACCACATATAATTTGTATGTTCTTAATTGTATTCATGTTTCTTCCCCATTGGAATGTGAGTTCCTTAAGGGTAGGGACTCTGTTTTTGTTTGGTTGGTTTTTCTTTCCTTTATATTCCTAGCACTTAGCATTTATTTAGTAAGTAGTATAGTAGTAAGTAGATAGTATTCAGCATTTATTTATTTATTTAGTAGTAAGCATTTATTAATGCTTGCTGAGTGACTGATTGACCTACTGATTTCTTTCAACAACATTCAGCAGCACCTCATTGTGTAAACTGTGTTATTAGTTCTGTTTTTTTTTCATTCTGTTAATTCACATAAAGCCTTCCCATGCTTCTCTGAACTCATTAATATTCCATTACATTCATTTACCACAATTTGCTTAGCAAATCCCCAGTTGATGGATATCAACTTTGTTTCTCATTCTTTGCTATTACAAAATTACTGTTACGAATATTTTAGTGTCTATGAGAACTTTCTTCATTTCTCCTTGGAATATAGGCATAGCAGTGGAATTTTGGGGTCCAAGGATATAGACATTTTGGTCACTATCTTCACATTACTCCAAACTCTTTTCCAGAATAGTTGAATCAATGTACAGATGTACCAACAGTGTAATAGCACATCTATCTTTCTGGATCCCCTTCAACACTGATCATTCCTATCTTTCATCATTTTGGGTAATTCTACTGATGAGCTCAAGTTTTTTTCAGAAGCAAAAGCCAATTTTTTAAAATAAATGTTCTTGGGGGCAGCTAGGTAGTACAGTGGATAGAGCACCAGTCTTAGAGTCAAGGAGGACCTGAGTTCAAATCCAGCCTCAGACACTAGATCTGTGACCCTGGGCAAGTCACTTAACCCTAACTGCCTCCACAAAAATAATTCTTCAATTGATATTCTATGGCTACAAAGCATAACAAATTAAAACTTCCTGAAGGGCAATGGGAAGGTACATGAAGGGTGTGAATATCCTGAAGCACATTAACAATAAAGAATTATGCACCAAAACCGGCATAAATCATATCATCAAGGAGATGTAGGCTTAAAAAGTAGGTGAATCTATCAAGAAATGAGAACAAGAGATAACATGTTGTCATTACTAGAAAACCCATATACTCCTTGGTGAGGGCGTTCCAAAGCCCTACCCCAGGTCCCATATCCTCTTTTACACAGCCTTGTGTTTCATTACTCCCCTTCACTCCATATTATAGCTAGATGGCTACTTATTCTCCAAACTCAACATTCTGTTCTCTTCTTTCATGCATGGTTGCTGGAGTGGGAATGATGGGAACCATGGGGAGAAGATTCCACATCTTTTTTAGAATTTGTGACAGAAACAGAAGGAAAGTTCAGAAAGTCCAACATTTACCTAAATTTTAGTAAGGCAAATTTTAAAGTATTAATGCCAAAAAAAATGAATAAAATAAAGTTCTATAGGGGAAGTCAGTCCAAGACATATTAGAAATTCTCAAGAATGAAATTCTGAATATACAAATAGAAGAAATTCTGATGAATGCCTGGCACAAAATGAGTAGTTAATAAATGCTTATTGATGGATTTTAAAATGGGAAATTATCTAAAGAGGTTGCTTGAATATATAAGGAACTCATTGATTAAATTGGATTTTAAAATGCAATACCAAGAAAATAGAAGCAAGGGAAAACAATAAGTGTCAAGTACAGCATGGTTTTTTATGAATAGCACTGGGAATATTAATGTTCAGTAGGAACTGAGGCTTATGAGGAAAGCTAAAGATAATGAAGAAAGTATTTTGTTTATTTTTAAGATCTATTAGGGAACAGGAAAGAGGAGACTCAAAGAACAGATAGGACTGCTGCTTGGGGATAAATGGGACAATGAAAACAAACAATAGACTATAGTTGAATTATTTCACTCTGACTTTGCTTCTGTGGGGTTTTGTTTGGTTTTTGGTTTTTGTCTTGTTTTGTTTTTTATTTGCTAAGAACAATGACCTTTGTTGTGTAAAAGGAAGAACTGAAATGTCTACTAAGAAGCTGATACCCAGAATTAGTAAGGAGATAGTGGAAAAACTACCTGGTTGCCCTTTATAAATTCAGGTTGCTAGTCCCAGATGGACCACATCCCAGAATACTGAAAGAAATTGCAGGCATGATTGTTAAGTCATTAACAGTGACCTTTGACAGATCATAGAGAATTAGAAAGTTACCCTAGGATTTGAAAAAGGAAAACAGTGTCCTAGTTCAAAAAGGAAGAAAATGAAGTATGCAAAGTATGGGCCAGTGAGCTTGACTAGAAATAAAAAGACAAAAGTAATCAGTCCCTGCCCTAGAGGAGTTTATATTTTACTGGAGAAAATAGTATACACATAAATAGGTATGTGCAAAATACACGTAACCATTCCTTCTTTGAGGTACATTCATTCCATATTTATCATTCAAGCAAGATTCTGGTGGTTGTTGTCTTATCAACTTCTAGGACATATTACTTCCCTTAATGAGTTCAATGCGTGATTCACAGTGTTTCTTTTCTCCCCAATTCCTGCTCCAATACTAGGGGATTTCATCATACATATTGATACTCCCTTAATGCCCTAACCTTCTAGTACCTCAACTTAATCATTTCTCATAACTTATTCCTACACTTCAGCTACATACAGAGATGGTCATACTTTTGATCTTGTTATCACCCACAGGAGTTTCACTTTCATGAACTCTGAAATTCTCTCATCTGACCATAATATGTTGTCATTCCACTTTTCCCCCTGCCTTGGAACCACTAACTCTATTCTTTCTCCTCAATACAAGTTCCGATCCTTCCATTCCTCACCCCATCATTGCCAACACTCTCATCTCTTCCCCACACTGATCCTTTGGTGAATCAGTTCAACTCAACATTATTCTCTTCTCTCAACGCCCTTATCCTCTTATCGTATCACTGATCACATCAGTCTCCCTACTCCTAGGTTTGGATTATTTTCATTATCTTTTACTTTCACTCCTATTCACATGATGCTGAACAAAATCATTAAACTACACTGACTAGGTCCACTACACATTTATGTTACATAATCTCAACTGGGCACTGTCTGCTGCAGGGTAATCCTTCATAACTCCGTTTTGTTCACTATTCCATTCATCATAATAGCATTTCTAAAACTTTTCATCTCTCCTCTAATCTTTCATGCTCCAAAAAGAAGAGATTGGCTACTCTCCTGCTGCCTACAAATATATACATATTCCTCATCTTCAAAAAACTCTCACTTCATTCTTCCATTGAGATTAGCTATCATCCAATATTTCTCCTCTCTTTTCTATCTGAACTCCTAGAGAAGGCTGTCTTCTTCTACTTCCTTTTCTATCACTCTCTTCTTAAATCTCTGCATTCTGGCTCCTGACCTCATTGTTCAGGTGAGACTCTCTCTAAGGTTACTAATAATTTCTTAATTGCCAAATCCAGTGGTCATTGAATTCTCAGTCTTCATCCTTCTTCATTTCTCCACAGCCTTTGACACTCCTTGTCACCCTATTCACCTTTATACCCTCTTCTGTCTAGGTTTTCATGACACTACTCTCCTGGTTGTCATCTCACCTATTTGATTATTCCTTCTCAGTCTCAAATCTTCACTCAGGTCACAACTGCTACCTGTGAGTGTCCAATAGGAGAGAAAGAGACAGAGTCCAAAGCTTTGTCCTGTGCACTCTTCTCTCCTCTTGACCATTTTGCTTGGTGATCTCTTTAGTTCCCATAGATTTAGTTATCATTTATATGCAGATGAATCTCATATCTATGTGGCCAGCTCTAAGCCCTCCTGAGCTCTAATATTGCACCTCTAACTGCCTATTGGGAATCTAGAACTAAATGTCCCAGAAACATTTTAAACACAATCTATCAACCAATAAGCATTTATTAATCTCCTACTCTGTGCTAGGCATTATAATAATAGATGGTGGTATATTTATTTATTTATTTATTTAGTATTTTATTTTTCCTCATTTACATGTAAAAACAATTTTTAACATTCATTTTTAAAACTTTAAGTTCCAAATTCCCTCCCTTCTTCCCTCCCCACCCCACCCCCCTCATTGAGAAGTCAAGCAATTCAATATAGGTCATACATATAAAGTCATGCAAAAAATATTCGTAATAGTCAAGTTATGAAAGAAAATATAGGCGAACAACAAAAAAATCCTCAAGAAAAATAAAGTTAAAAAAAAGTATGCTTGAATTTGTATTCAACACCATCAGTTCTTTCTCTGGGAAGGGATAGCATTTTTCACTATAAGTCCTTCAAAATTGTCTTGGATCATTGTATCGCTGAGAATAGGTAAGTCATTCATGGATGAGCATCTTACAATACTACTGTTACTTTGTACATGTATACATGTACACAATACATTTCACTTTGTATCACCCCATGTAAGTCTTGTATTTGAAAGTCTAATTTTCTATTCAGCTCTGGTCTTTTCATCAAGAATGCTTGAAAGTCCTCTGTCTTTCTGAACTGATCCAACCATTTTGGAGAACAATTTGGAACTATGCCCAAAGGGCTATAAAAATGTGCATACCCTTTGATCCAACAATAGCACTTCTAGGGCTGTATCCCAAATAGATCATAAAAATGGGAAAAGGACCCACATGTACAAAAAATATTTATAGCAGCTCTTTCTGTGGTGGCAAAGAATTGGAAATTGAGGGCATGCCCACCAACTTGGGAATGGCTAAACAAGTTGTGGTACATGAATGTAATGGAATACTATTGTGCTATAAGAAATGATGAGCAGGCAGACTTTAGAAAAGCCCGGAAAGACTTGTATGGACTGATGCTGAGTGAAGTAAGCAGAACCAGGAGAACGTTACACACAGTAACAGCCATGTTGTATGGTGACTAATGTTGACAGACTTAGCCCTTCTCAGCAATGCAAGGATCTAAGACATCTCCAAAAGTGTCATGATGGAAAATGCTATCCACATCCAAAGAAAGAACTATCGAGTTTGAATGCAGATTGAAGCATACTATTTGCTCTTTTTTTCCTTCTGTTTTGTTTTGTTTCCTCTTTCTTGTGGTTTCTCCTCTTGGTTCTAATTCTTCCTTACAGCATGACTAATGTGAAAATGTGTTTAATAGGAATGTATATGTAGAGCTTATATCAGATTGCACACCATCTTAGGGAGGAAGGAGGTGGGGGGGAGAAAAATTTAAAACTCAAAAGCGTATGGAAGTGATTGTTTTGGGTTTTTTTTTGTTTTTTGTTTTTTGGTAAGGCAATTGGGGTTAAGTGACTTGCCCAAGGTCACACAGCTAGTACATGTCAAGTGTTAGGTCTGAGGCCAGATTTGAACTCAGGTCCTCCTGACTTCAGGACTGGTGCTCTATCCACTGTGCCACCTAGCTGCCCCTGGAAGTGATTGTTGAAAACTAAAAATAAATTAATAAAAAAAAGAAAGTCCTCTGTCTCATTGAATTTCCATTTTTCCCCCTGAAGGATTATACTCAGTTTTGATGGGTAAGTGATTCTTGGTTGTAATCCTAGCTCCTTTGCCCTCCAGAATATCACATTCCAAGCCCTCCAATCTTTTAATGTAGAAGCTGCTAAATCTTGTATTCTCCTGACTGTGGCTCCATGCTACTTAAATTGTTTTTTTCTGGCTGCTTGCAATTTTTTCTCCTTGACCTGGGAACTCTGGAACTTAGCTATAATACTCCTGGAAGTTTTCATTTTGGGATCTCTTTCAGGAGATGATTGGTGGATTCTTTCAATTTCTATTTTACCCTCTGGCTCTAGAATATAAGGGCAGTTTTCTTTGATAATTTCTTGAAAGATGATGCCTTGGCTCTTTTTTTGATCATGGCTTTCAGGTAGTCCAATATTTTTAAATTATCTCTCCTGGATCTATTTTTCAGGTCAGTTTTTTTCCAATGAGATATTTCACTTTGTCTTCTTTTTTTTTATTCTTTTGGTTTTGTTTGATTGTTTCTTGATTTCTTATAGAGTTATTAGCTTCCATTTACTCCATTCTAATTTTTAAGGAATTATTTTCTTCAGTGAGCTTTTGGACCTCTTTTACCATTTGGCCTAGTCCATTTTTTTAAGGTGTTATTTTCTTCAGTATTTTTTTGCATCTCCTTTACCAAGCTGCTGACTTTTTTTCATGATTTTCTTATATTAATCTCATTTCTCTTCATAATTTTTCCTCTACCTCTCTTACTCGATTTTCAAAATCCTTTTTGAGTTCCTTCATATTTTTCTTGGAGGCTCTGGATGTGCCTTTGGCTTTGCTGTCTTCTTCTGAGTGTGTGTTTTGATCTTCTTTGTCACCATAGTAACTTTCTATAGTCATTGGGTTTGGTTTTTTTTTTTGTTTCATTGTTTGCTCATTTCCCCAGCCTATTACTTGACTTTTAATTCTTTGTTAAAGAGGATTCTACTCCCAGGGTGGAGGGCACACTGTCCCAAGCTTCAGGGGTTTTGTGCAACTGTTTTCAGAGATACATCTAGTGACCTACAAGTTTTCAGTTCTTCTAAGGTGGTATGATCTAAGAAGAGGTGTTTATTCCTCTGCTAGCCTGTGCTCTGGTCTGTGAGAGACCACAACCACTCTTTTCTGCCCTGAAACTGTGAGGAAGGTATCCCCTTTACTGTAGTGCTAATGCTCCTCTTTGCCTGGGGACTGCCCCCTAGGACTGCAACCCAGATCTAGGTATGGTCAACACAACAGAGTCCTGCCTGAGTGCTAGCAAAAAGATCCCTCTAATCTCTTTCTGACCAGTTGTTCAACCTCCTTACCACTGATGGGCTGAGAGCTCTGGAAGCAGCCACTACTGTGCCGCTGCTGCTGCTGATTCAGATACTTCCAAGATCTGCTCTTGGTTTGCTGGGGCTGAGGCTATGCAGGCGTGCACTGGACTGCACTCCACTCTCACTGAGGTGGGCCAGACTTTTTCTGCCGACCTTCTAAGTTGTCTTTGGCATCTGTGGGCTGAGAGGTCTGGAAACCACCACTGCTGCCAGTGATTAAGTCACCCCAAGACCACCTCCAGATTTGCTGGGGACCAGTATGCACTGATGCGGCCGTACTGGATTGGGCTCCTCTCTCATCTTGGTGCAACAGACCTTTCCTGCCAACCTTCCAAGTTGTCTTGGGCTGGAAATTTGTTTCACTCCATCTTTTTGTGGGCTCTGCTGCTCTAGAACTTGTTTAGAGTAATTTTTAAAAGTATTTTGGAAGGGTTTGTTTGAGGGAGAGCTCAGGTGAGTCCCTGCATTTACTTCAACATCTTGGTTCTGCCTCCCCAGATGGTGGTATCTTTCATAGCAATAGAGAAGCAGGAAGAAGGGAAGTTTTAGGGGGAAATATAATGAGTTCAGTTTGGGACATGACCATGTTACACCACTCCTCCTACCTCATTCGATAAACTCCAGTGGTTCTCTATCACTTCTGGGAACAAATATAAAATCTTCTTTATCATTTATAGCCATTAACAAATATAAAATCCTCTTTATCATTTACAATCATTAACAACTTGGCTTCTTCTTACCTTTTTCCCACACTTTACTTCCCTCCCCACCTCTATGTATTCTGTAATCTAGCGACACTGGCCTCCTTGCTGTTCCTCAAACAAGATATTCCATCTTCAGAACAGGGTATTGTCACTGTCTATTCCTCATGTCTTCAATATTCTCTCTCCTCATCTCTGCCCCTTGGCTTTCTTGGCTTCCTTCCAGTCAGCTAAAATCCTACATTCTACAAGAAACCTTTCTGATCTCCCTTCAGGTGGCTACCTTTTCTCTGTTGATTAACTCCAAATTATCCTACAGATGGCTTGTTTGTGCATAGTTGTTTGCATGTTGTCTTCCCCATTAGACTGTGAGCTCCTTGAGAGGGGGACTGTTTTTTTTTTAATCTTTCTTTCTATCCTTAGCATTTATTACAGTGCTTGGCACATAACAGGTGCTTAATAAATGTTTGTGGACTTGACTTGATATAAAACAGTTTCAAGGTAAACTTAGGATAGATGCTTATAGCCAGGGGATACATAACACAAAAGGTGTCATTTGTTCTGAGCCTTGAAGGAAATGAGGGACTACAAAGAGATGGATATAGGGAAGAAATTCATTTCTGGCATGGGGAATGACCAGTGCAAAAGTGTGAGATAAGAGATGGAGTGTTGTCTGTGAAGATTAGCAAGAAAGGCAATTTAAATAGATGATAGAATGAGTAGAAGGGAGAAATGTGTAATAAAGCTGGAAATTCAGAATGGAGCCATGTTGTGAAGAGCTTTAATAGTTTTTTTTAATAGTATTTTATTTTTTCCCCAGTTACATGTCAAGAAGATTTTTAGCATTAATTTTTATAAGATTTTGAGTTCCAAATTTTTCTCCTTTTTTTCTTTCCCTCCCCTCTTATGAAAATGCTAGGCTTTAACAGCTTTAACAGAGGTGTTTATAACTGATCTAAAAGTAATAGGTGATTACTGGACATTATTGAGGAGAGAGGCATGATCAGACCTGTGCTTTAGAAAATTCATTTTGATGGGTATTTGGAAATGGGTTGGAAAGGAGTGACTTGAGTCAGGAAGACCAGTTTGAAGGCTATTATGATTATCCTGGAGAGTGTGATGAGGGTCTTAACTAAGATGGTGGCTGTGAGAGTAGAAACAAAAGGAAATTTAGAGTCAGTGAAACTGAGTAGACAAAGATGGCATCTAAGTTGTGAAAACAGACAAATGTAATGATGGTGGTGCCCTGAACAGAAAAATGGAAGTTTGGGGGAAGACAATGAGGTCTGTTGTAGATATTTTAAACTTGAAATACTTATTAAGCAACCCATTGAAAATGTGCCATTAAGTAGCAGGTTATGTGGGAATGGAGCTCAAAAGAGACTATCAATTAATCAACAAGCATTTATTACAGACTATCAATTAATCAACAAGCATTTATTTATTTTTTTTTGTGAGGCAATCAGGGTTAAGTGACTTGCCCAAGGTCACACAGCTAGTATGTGTCAAGTGTTTAGTCTGAGGCCGGATTTGAACTCAGGTCCTCCTGACTTCAGGGCCGCTGCTCTATCCACTGTGCCACCCAGCTGCCCCTTAACAAGTATTTATTAAGTATTTGCTCTGTGTCATATAGGCAGCTAGATGGCACAATGGATAGTGTGCTGGGCCTGAGGCAGGAAGACATGAATTCAAATCTGGCCACAGCCACTTACTAGCTGTGTGATACTGGGCAAGTCTCTTAACTCTGTTTGCCTCAGTTTCCTCACCCATAAAATGAGATCGAGAAGGAAATGGCAAACCACTCTAGTATCTCTGTCAAGAAAATCCCAAATGGGGTCATGAAGAGTTGGACATGACTGAACAATAGCAACAACAATGTGCCATGTACTGTGTCAGGTGCTGGAGATATAAAAACAATGAATGAAATAATGCCTATTTTCAAGGAATTTAAATTCTGATGGATCTCTTTTTTATCAGAAACAGGGAAAAGGGAGAATGAGAAATTATGTCAAGGGGTCTTCAGATGAAGAGAATGAAAGAAGAGGTAGCTTAAATTGAATGGCCTCATTTTTTAAGGTCCTTTGCTGAGACAAATGAGGTAGAATAATTTGTGGGGGGCTTAAGGAGAGGAGAAAAGGTTTGGAATAACTTTGTGGGGAATGAGATAATCAATCAATGATGGTCATCTGAGTAGAGATGATAGTTAAACCCATGGGAGCTGATGAGGTTACAAAGAGAATTTAGAGAAAAATGAGAAGTCCCAGGATAAGATTTTGGGGTATATCCATACTCAGGGTATATCATGTGAATAATGATCCAGTAAAGGATATTGAGTAGTTGTCAGACAGGTAGAAAGAGAACCAAGTGAGAGCAACGTCATGAAAACCCAGAGAGGAAAGAATTTCAAGGAGATGGTGGTCAACAGCATCAAATGATGTAAGAGAGATCAAGAAGAAGAATAATTGAGAAAAAAACTATCAAATTTAGCAGTTATGAGATCATTAGTAACTTTGGAGAGAGTGGTTTCATTTGATCAATGACATTGGAGGACAGATTACAGAGGATTTAGAAGAGAATGAAAGAAGAAGATGGGTCAATGACAGTGGAAAGTTTTTCCAAGAAGTTTGGATGAGAAAGGGAGGATGGAAATAGGATAAAACCTTTCAGGTTGGGTCTAGTGAGGATTTTTTTAAAGGATAACACACTGGAATTTTCACTAGCTGTTCCCCATGCTTGGAATTTTCTTTCTTTTCATTTCTACTTCCTGGATTCCCTGACTTTATTCAAGTCTCAACTAAAATAGTAAAAAAAAAAATTGCTAGAAGCCTTTGTTGCTGCCCTTTAATGCTAGTGCCTTCTTTCTTTATTTTCAATTTATCTTGCGTATATCTTGTTTGCACATAGCAGTTTGTATAATGTCTCCCCATTAGATTGTAAGCTCCTTGAGGGCAGGGACTGTTTTTTACTTTCTTTGTAACCCCGGTAGTTATTACATATCAAGTGAGTAATAAATGCTTGTTGACTTTACGTGATTTGTGCTGGCAATCTGCAGGAGAAAACAGGTAGGGATGAGATCAAAGCTCCCCATAGAGAGGTTAGCTGTGCACAAGACATTACTCCATCTCTAACACTCTATGATTCTAGCCAGACTGGCCTTCCCCATGCTGTCTCTCATGCCTAGAATACACTCCCTCTTCACTTCCACTTCATAGAATTCCTTTCTTCCTTCAAGATTCAGCTTAAGCACCACCTTCTTCTACATGAAGCCTTTCCTAATCCCCTCCACTGCTTGTTTTATCTCCTTTAAGTTATCATATAGTTATCTACTTTCTACTTATTTGTATTTATTCTCCTTATATTCATTCTGTATATATGATAAATGTCCTTGTTGTCATTTCCCTCTCCTAAACTGGAATTTAGAATTGCAAGTAGAGATTGTTTCATCCATTGAATTTCTATCTCCAGAGCCTGACATGTATTCTGGAACGTAGTAGAGCTTCATAAATACTTGTTGATAGATTAATTACCAAAGCCTTTTCTGACTTCCTCCTCTATGTCCCACCCTTGCTAAATAACATTTTTCCCTCCTTCTAACTTTCCTAGAGTGCTTCATATGAATGTTTCTTTTGACCCCATCACGTGTATTATTATATTTATCTGTGTAACCCTTGGTTCAAAGAAGCAAATGTATAGGACTCTCCTCATTGGTAGAGATTGATTACCCAATGCCCTATACCAACAGGAGGGGCAGGGCAGAGTTGGTGGAGAGTGGAAGAGAAGAGAGATCTGGTGACTTCATTTATATACAGGGTTCTGCCCTAGTAGTCTCCCACTCGGAGGCTGGATTAAGAAGTAGGTTCAACTGACCCTCCTCCACCAGGCTCTCATGAAGCAACTCAAAGCAGTCCCCAAGCTTTAAAGTCAAAAGAAAGACTTAGTTTAGATCCACTGAACTCTGGGTGAGAAGCTAATGAGGGAACTTTGTCATATCCCATTGAAAGTCCCTAAGGTATCTAGTTCAGCAGTCAATTAGGAAGTCTCCTCATCATCATACAGTGTAAAGGCCCCTTTAGTCACATATATATAATTGGAAATAGGCTCCACAAAGCTTCTAGGTTGTGAACTGGAGCCAAACAGGGAATATCTGCATAGGCACCAAGGAATGACCCAATAGGCCAGTTATATAGGCACATTGGTGTGCTGGTAAATGTTTAACAATCAGTTTTGGGAAAGGTGGGAAGAATGTCCTCATAATACACTCTAAGTTTAATCTGCATTATTAACATTTTCCCATTGCTTTTTAAAGTCTAGAATCAGAGTATCCAAAAGTGGTGATATTGCCCCCTGGGGGGCACTGGAATGATGGGGGCAGAGCACATAGCACCCTCCAGTGCAATTGGGGGATGTTGAATAAGGGGGGCGGTGGAAGCATAAGGAAAGAAGAGAATATTTTGAAAAACCATTTGTACATGTTTCATCTGTTGTGTAACAGCTAAAGTCATAGCAATTTTCCAAAGAAACACACAAAATGCAAATTATAACTGATCAGGGGTGAAATCCAAGTACAAGTTTTAACAAACACGTGTTGGCAGGCGAGCCTGTTGCACATTGTTGGAAAACCCAGCATGCATTAGCAGTGGGATGTGCGTGTAATGACTTGTTTACAATATGATACTATACAGTTACATAATATGATATTGTGTCCTCAAAATTTCAATACAGGAAAAAAACACCATTTTAAAATAAATTATTAAATTTAAGATGTGTCATTTAAAAAAATTTTTTTAAATGATGTAAATTTCAAAAAAAAAAACAAAAAAACAAAAACAAAAGCAAAAAACAAAAAACAACTGTTAAAGGGTTAAATAAAGTAGGTTTCCAGGGGGGCACTGAGTAATTTTTTTTAAAGGGGGGCAGTAGGCCAAATAAGTTTGGAAACCTCTGGTCTAGAAAATAAATAATTAATCAAGTCTTGATTTGTAGCATTTGTAGATTTTGATGGTATAAATGCTCACACCGAAAATTTAATAATTGGCTCTCAGAACTGGCTTCTGTACACCCACTAGCAAAGAATGGAAACAAAGTACGTGTTCTGGGATAACAGCTAGGTTGGCCACAAGAAGACCTCAGTTCAAATGTTACCTTAGATACTTAGTATCTGTGTGATCCTGGGCAAGTGACTTAACCTGTCTGCCTCAGTTTCTTCATCTGAAAAATGGGGATAATAATAGCAGCTACTTCCCAGGATTGTTGTGAGGATCAAATGAGATCATTTTTGCAAAGCTCTTAGCACAGTGCCTTTACTCCCTGGCCGTGTTGTGGTCCGAAAGTCACACACTATAAGCTTCTGAAATGGAGCCCGGGGTCTTGGGCCTTTCCCATGTATGGCCCATGAATGCAAGCTTTCTTCTATCTTGCTTTAGGTGAAGGAATATTGGATACACTTTGACTTTGTGAGCCTCAAATAGTCTGGAGAGAAAGCAACCAGAAATCTAGGAACTACAATCCATCCTGGAATTTGCCAGAAGCCATATGGTGCCCAGTCAATCCACGGGCCAGCCCTAGTAGCAGTGACGCAGATTCATGGGATAGTTGTGTATCTCATGATGGGTGATTACAAGAATAATTTGCCACGTGGCATTGGTACCATTGTACTTAGCCAGGAGGGTTCCCGGAAAGCGGTCTGTTGCTGAGCCCATCAGTGAAGTCCTTCTAGTGCCTACCAAAGCTTCTCCCATCGCTTGTGGAAAAGGCAGCATGGTTTAGTTACTAGTGTACAAACTTTAAGTAGCCTTGGAGTTGGGAAGTTGGGAAGACCTGAATGTGAATCATGTTTCAAACACTTACTGCCTATGTGTCCCTGAGGCAAATCACTTAACCTTTATTTCAATTTCCCAAACTGTAAAATAGGAATAATAATAGTACCTACCTCCCAGTGCAGCTGTCAAACTAAAACAAGATGTGAAGAGTTTTGCAAACTTTAAAGCAGTATGTTAACTCAATATGAGGCATAGGAGGGAGAATTTTGTGGAGAAAACTCCTGAGCATGTTGGGTGGACCTCTTATGGCTCATTTCTAAAAGGAGACAGACGAGAACCTCTCCTTATTCAACAGGCATGGATGGATGCGTTGTGCTGTGCATAGGAGAAAAATGAGAATGTTTGCAAAAATTGAGTAGAAAAAACAACGATGCCCGTATTGCGGCTTAGGGAGAGAAAGTAGTTTGGTTAAGTTTAGCCGGGCGCAAGCTAGAACTGAGATAAGCACATTTTGCGAACCCGCCGCTTTACCCCAGGCTAAGTGGTTTGGAGAAGGCAAAAATTCCTGGCCCGGAGTAGGCGTGAGAAGAGAGAAGAGAGAACTACATTTCCCAGCGATCTTTGCGGAAGCAAGCTGACAGAGGTAAAATGTCTTGTGCGGCGTGAAGGAAAGGCGTGCCTGAAAGTCACCGCGCCCTAATCTGCTTTTCCATTGGTCGGAAACCCGAAGAGCTTTGTAACCCTCGAGGTGATTGGTCGGTTTCTGTGGCGCCATGTTTCCCTCTCGTTCAACTTGGGTGTTTCCGTTGGGACGGCAGACTCAGACAAGTCGTGGTTTGTTTTGAGCGGAGCCTTCCACAGTAGCCGGAGAGTGAGGGAGACGTTGTTGGCCTGGATTCGGAAGATCCGGTGAGAGGAGCAGAGGGCTCGTCTTGGGGCCCGAATCCTGGGAGGGAGGACAGGGGTGGACCAGAGGGAGGATCGTTGGCCTCCTCCGAACCTCCAGGGACCTTAGGGAGGATCAGTTTCAGCTCCCCCATTTCACAGATGAGGAAGTCGAGGTCCAGAGAGGCGACCCGACTTGTTCCAGATCACACAGATATTAAGTTAGGATTCGAATCCAGGCCCCAGATGTCAAGGGATTGTGATGCGCCCGTCACGACACCAGACTGCGAAAAGGACAATTTGAAGGATCTAAGGAGACAACCCAGGAATGGCGAGGGACATTTGGGTGTCAGCAGGAGTTCTCGCAGGTCCCCTCCTCTCCATCCCTTCTGCTATTGTCAGTGAATCCCGATGTTTGTGAACGAATCAGACAAATAACGCAAGGACAGGACGTTGCAGACCAGGGGCCTGATTTCTAGTAGTTCCAGATTTCTTGCTCATTGCAATGTTGTGAGCGGTCTCTGAGAGCCAATCTCCGAGAATGAAAAAATGAAATAAAACTCAGGCCCTGCCCTCTAGGGGCTTGCCTTTTAGTAGAGGAGATGGAATATGTACACACAAATGAATTAAAACTCAGGCCCTGCCCTCCTGGAGCTTACCTTTTAGTAGAGGAGATAGAATAAGTACACACAAATGAATTAAAACTCAGGCCCTGCCCTCCAGGAGCTTACCTTTTAGTAGAGGAGATAGAATAAGTACACACAAATGAATTAAAACTCAGGCCCTGCCCTCCAGGAGCTTACCTTTTAGTAGAGGAGATAGAATATGTACACACATAACTATTGTACATATTGAAATACGGTAAAGTGAAAAGGAGAGGTCCACATAAAGTGCTGTTGGAGCAATTGGTCACAGAGGGTTGGTGGAGTCCTGATGTGCCTGTTGATAAAAATTTTCATCAAAACTGAAGCATTGTGATATAAATGAATAGATTCTTGTACGTAAACTTCATTAACATCTTATTGTGCCAGAATTTTACTGGCTCTGAAACAGATGAAGAGTTTTATCTATAATGAACAATTTTGATGCCACTATCAAAGCCCTTGCTACTTATTTTTCCTAGGAGAGGGAAGACAAAAAACAAAATAACCCAAAAAATCCATTGTTTAAATGTGCTCTCCATAGCACACAGTCCACTACTCAACTGTCATTAATACCCATTTTATTTCTCTCCTGCTAGAAATAGAAAGAAAAAAATTAATTAACCAGATTGTATTAAGGAGAAAAATATAATTCTCTTGATTCAGTTTCCTGATGGAAATACTTCATATTCTGAGGCCAACTTGAAAGCAAGTCAGAATTTCTTGAGAATTCAATATAGTGGTAGAATTTTGAAACAGGTGGGTATGTTGGATACAGTAATGCTGCTGGGGAAATTATTAATAATGACTGGGTAATAGAAATAGTTTTTTTTATGCTCACATACTCTGAACTTTGTTTCTTTGGCAGGTGCTGGAGAAAGCAGTATGTACCAGTATACTCCACCTTCTACCCCTATCTCCAGAAAGTAAGAAGTCTTCCAATTTTAAAAGCTTTAAGACATAAGTCACATTTACTCTAACCTTTATCCAAAATAACATCTTTCTTGTGGCAGCTAGAGGGATATATTTCTTGAACGTGGATTTGAAGGAACCTTATATATTGGGAAAGAGAGAGAGAGCTCAAAAAAGAGTTGTGGTAATTCCTAGAATGACTCTTTTAATTCCCATATTTTGGCTTCCCTAGTTTTCACTTTGACAGTATAGTTGGGGCAAGTGGGAATTGCCTATAGAAAATTGAAATTTCTGGATCTTACATTAATTATTTCAATTCCTGTTTATGTAGAATTCACAATAAAATAAACTTAATATATTGTTGCTGCTGGCTATTACCCAATACTTGGTAATACTGGGATACAAATTGTTTATAGATTTAGCTTTGTCAACCGTTTCTGTAGTATTAACTCACATTTGTATAGATTAAGTTTTACAATTAACTTTCCTCCACAACAGCCATTTGAGATGAATATTTCAAGTATCACTAGTCTTCCAGCAGTGTCAGAGCCAGGATTTAAACCCAGGCTTCCTGACTACAAATGCAGAGCTTTTTCTGATACACCACACCACCTTTTCATTGCAGAAATGGGAATTTTAATCCTGGTTTTGCTGTAAACTAGTTATATATGATTCTTACCCCCTCTTTCAGCCTCCATTCACAGCTCCTACATTTGCAAAATGTCAGCCATACTTGTAATACTAACTAGTTTTCTGGAGCTGTTATTAGGGCTATTTGGAAGTAATAACATCTTTTGAAAATATAAAATTTTATGTAAAATGATAATTCTCACATTTTAAATAATTTTAAAAGGTTTGTTCCTCTCATATATTTATTTTACTATCTTCTACCTATTCCTAAATGTTTTAGGGGATGATAACAACAAAAAATATATCTGAAACCATCACTTCCTCTTCCCCCATTTGAGTTATGATCTTCTACTTCTTTACACATAGGAGATTATGATCCTAAACTGGCAAGCTCTGGGTTTCAAATGAATCTGCCAAACTCTTAATGTCTTGACGTGCTATAAGGTGGGAAAACTTTTTAATGTTCAGATCAGAGTTTTTGGCTAAAGTCTCATATTTGTTGAAAACTTAATACTTTCCAGGCCATTGCCATTTAGAACATCTTTTTCTTAGAACTTGAAAATTCAGGTGCTAATGGTATACATTTGTTAACTGAACAGTATTTTTTAGAGAGTATATTAGTTTGTTACCTTAACCAGCATAGGTATTCAAATATATAAATAAGAACATAAGAACATTTAAGAAATAATGAAACCGCTCCAAAGAGTTGTAAATTATTATTTACATGTTTGGAGACTTATTTACTAATTGTGATCTTTTATTAATTAGAACTGTGTTCTTACAGTCATATTTTTGTATTCTTTTTTACTTTTTCAGTGTATTTAACATGGATTTCTTGCTGTTATTGTTGTAATCAATTGTATAGTTGTAGAAAGCATATATGATCTTTTGGTTTTGCTTTCTTTGTTCTACATTCTTTCATGTCATATTTAAATTCTTCATAATTTTCATTTCTTATAGTACAATAATATTACAGTAAGTTTTTGTGTCCATATCTGTTTTATGGAAGATACTATACTAGGCCCTGGGAATAAATACAAAAACAAAAGTGAAAAAATCCCTGTATTTCAATGTCAGCTAAGGGAGGGGAGAGACTGCAGGAAGAGGAAAGGGAGGTGGTCAACATTGTAAAAGGCTGCTGAGAGGTCAAGTTAAATAAGAAATTAGAAAAGGGTGTTGAATTTAGCAGATAAGAGATCATTGGTAACCTTGGAAGGAACAATTTCCATTGGGTGTTAGAGTGGGAATCCAGGATGTAAGAGTTTGACAAAAGAGTGGGAGGTGAGGAAATGGAGGCATGTAAATGAACTTTTTAAACAGATTTTTTTGGATTTTTTGCTTTAATAGCACTTAAATTTCCACTTTTATTCCTCATCCTCTTCCCTACCACAGGAATATTCTAACAAAATTTGTTTTAAAGAAAAAAGAAGTGAAAAAACTATCAACATTTTGAGAAAATCTGAAAAAAAATATGCTGTGTTCCATACCTGTGGGTCTCCCACTACAGCAAAGGAGTTGGGGAAGGAGGAGCTACTCGTATTTCTTCTTTGGGCCCATTCTTGTTCTTTGTAATTTTGCAACATTCACTTTTAGCTGTTTTGTGGTTTTCATTCTTTCCATTTACATTATTGTAGTCATTCTGTATACTACTTACTTGGTTCTGCTTACCTCATTCTCCATCAGTTTGTATAAGTCTTTCCATTGATCATATTTGTTGTTTCTTGCAGCACAACAATATTCCATTGCATCCACATATCACACTTTGTTTAGCCATTCCTCAGTTGATGGGCAATAGATGATCTTTTCTAGGGGCTTGGCTAAGCAAGGAAAGGGCAGGTAGGTGGCACAGTGAATAAAGTCAGGAAAACCTGAGTTCAAAAGTAGTCTCAGATAATTACTAGCTGTGTGACCCTGGGCAAGTCACTTAACCTTGTTGGCCCCAGTTTTCTCATCTGCAAAATGAGCTGGAGAAAGAAATGGCAAACCACTGCAGTCTCTTTGCCAAGAAAACCCCAAATGGAGTCATAAAGAGTTGGACATGACTGAAAAGACTGAACAACAGCAAGTGCAAGGAAACAGAGATGAAGAATGATAGCTCGAGGGTAGGACTTTCAAGTAAAAGTTATTTATTGCTGAGGGAGACCTGAGCATGTCTATAGGCAGCAGGGCTGGAGTCAGTGGATTTCATTTTGTTTAATGCCTACCACGTGCCAGACACTGTACTTGATTGAAAACAAAATAAAGAAAATGCTCAAGGAGAAAAGAGAAGAGGGTCAAGAGTACAAGGGGAGGCATTGACCTTGGCAAGGAAAAGAACTGCTTCGTCAGAGGCTGAAGCAAAGAAGGAAAGAATAGCGGATCATGAAGAGGGCTTTTGAGGTGTGAATTAGGGAAAAAGAAGGAGTCTGTGATAGGTGTCCTCTATAACTTTTTTTTTAATGATATCAATATTTTACTTCCAACTCCTTAAAATATTACTTTAGATTCATAGCCAACACAAATAATCTAAAAAAAAACCCGCCTGTTTTAAAAGAAAAGTTTTAAATGTGTTTAAAAAAATGACTAATTAAAAGGGATATCTCAGGTGGAGTTATGGGATTCAGAATTTAAATATTATTCAACACAAGATTTGTTTGGACTAGTTAATCATACTACCTAGTGTAGTGTAATCGAATCTCTATAACTTTCAAAATAAATATTAGAATCTAAGTATACCAAATTCTAAGAATTCTGTAAATATTAACAGGCTTCAATTTTCACTTCTGTGGTGGTTTCATTTAGGTTACCAACCTCCCAGAGCCCTTCTAAACACTGTGGTGCTTCTGGGACAAGATCTAGAAATTCAGAGGAGTCAACTCCACTGCCCTCCATTACTGAGTGCCTAAACTTCGTCTGCCCAACCAAAGAACTGTTGGAATATTACCAAAAAAAGATACTTGAGTTTGATGAACAAAATGAAGAACTATTGAGAAAACTGGAAAAATATGCCCACCTATGCAAGGACTGGGTAAGAAAAAGCAATGTAGTCCTCATTCTAGTTTTTCTCACTAAATTTGTTTTTTAAATTATAATTAGAATGTGGATGCCTGTAGGAAGTATCAACTTGTGTCCAGAGTGGGTAGCTATAAAGAATATTGTATTAAAACATCTTAGTCATACCAAATCCTGGGATATATATTTCCTGTAGGCCATACCCCTCCAAGAGGAGATGGTGTTAAAAGGTTTTATGTAAGATTCTGATGTTTAGTACATTGTTCACATAACCCTTGTGTAGAGCAAATTTAATTTAAATGTTCCCTCACATATCTTGTACCAGCTGGTACAAATAATTCAAGTCCATATTCCTATTAGAATGTTCTATTGATAACAGCTACATCTCAAAACACTCTTTCGGAAACTGACTTTCAGTACTCTGTGACATGGTAGCTAATTGACTTACTGTAGTCTCCTAAATCATTCCCACAACACTTAAATAATATGCAGCTTTTTATACTCTGGAATTGTATTGAATGTTACTATATGAACTGAATAAGGTTATATTTAGGAAATATCCTCTCTGAGGCTCTGGATCATTTCACCTGCCTTTTTTTTTTTTTTTAAATAGCACAAACTGGAGTTGGAAATCCAGCAGAGGGAGAAAGAGATTGCTGAGTTACAGAAAGCCCTAAGTGACATGCAGATCTACCTCTTCCAGGAGCGCGAGCATGTGTTACGCCTCTACTCAGAAAATGACCGATTAAAAATCAAGTACTGAGCAGAAAAAGGGGCTCATGATACCCTAGAATTCAAAATTAGAAGGGACCCCAGAAATCATCTAGTTCAACCCCCTCTTTTTATAGATGAGAAAACTGAGGACTGAGGTCCAGGAAGTTTAAATGAATTGCCCAAGGTTACACAAGTAGGGATTGGAACCCAGAATCTCTTGTTTCTTAATCTAATGGACTTTTCACTCTGCTGGGAGCTGACAGTGAGGGAGATTTCAAATATACACTGGACAAAAACATTTTTGTGGGGGGCAGTTAGGGTTAAGTGACTTGCCCAGGGTCACACAGCTAGTAAGTATCAAGTGTTTGGTCTGAGGCCAGATTTGAACTTAGGTCCTTCTGATTTCAGGGCTGGTGCTCTATCCACTGCGCCACCTAGCTGCCCCAACAATTTTTTTTTTTCATTCTTTCTAGTCTATTGCATTGCTTTTACTGATTTAAGAGGAAAAAAAAGTCTATGTACCAATTCCTTTTCCTTTCCAGTGACAGCTGAGGAAACATTTCTAAGTTTTTCCCTTGTAACCTCATGCTGTTATCTGAACTTTTATGAGATTAGAGGTTAAGCCTTGTTAGTGGCCTGATGAATATAATATGAAAATGAATGGAGAACTGCCTGATTGCTATTCCTTTAACCGCTAAAATATATATATTGCTTTTTATTTTAATTAAAGAGTCCTTTTTAGTTGTAGTATGCCGTAAATTGTTTTTTTTGTTGTTTTTTGATTTTTTTAGTGAGGCAATCAGGGTTAAGTGACTTGCCCAAGGTCTCACAGCTAGTACGTGTCAAGTGTTTGGTCTGAGGCCAGATTTGAACTCAGGTCCTCCTGACTTCAGGGCCGGTGCTCTATCTACTGCGCCACCTAGCTGCCCCCATAAGTTGTTTTTAAGAACATTGTGGATCAGTACAGCAGCTTAGCAAATAGATTAGAAATCTTTTGTCTAGGCATTTTCACAGTTCATAGTGTCACAGAAATAAGGAACCTAATAGTCTTTAGATAAAGCCTACAAAAACTGCCAGAGATATCTTTACATGAGGAGCAAAAGTGATATAAGAAAAGAGTACTTGTGTGACCATTTGGGAATGAGCTCTAAGAGCCATAATACTAGAGCTCTGACCTATTTCCATTTTCATAAAAATGTTCATTTTGCTGAAAGGGGCTCTATTTCTTTTTTTTTTTTAATTCTTTGAAATACAGGAGTTGGGGCAGCTAGGTGGTTCAGTGGATAGAGCACCAGCCCTGGAGTCAGGAGTACCTGAGTTCAAATCTGGCCTCAGACACTTACTAGCTGTGTGACCCTGAGCAAGTCACTTAATTACAATTGCCTCCACCACTACCCCCCCCCCCCCCCCCAAAAAAGAAATACAGGAATATAGTATTACTGTTTATAGTAGATCGTTAAATTTGGAATCAGGAGACCTAGGTTCATAACTGAACTCTAACGCTTTCTAGCATTGTGGCTGGGCAAGTCAACTTTTCTGATCCTCAGTTTTCTAATTATAAAGATGAAGATGATAATTCTTGCACAACCTTCTTCATTAGTTAATTGTGGTGAAGAAATTTCTTTGTGAATTTTAATGCAAAATATAAACATGAGCAGTTATTATTTCTCACAATCCTGTAGAAACAGGCTGGCTTTGTTTCTTTCTGCAAGAGAGAATGCCCATCAAATGGAAAAGGGTATATGTTGTAGGAACAATTATTGATAATATTCTCTGGTGATTATAGGGAGCTAGAAGACAGAAAAAAAATTCAACATCTCTTGACCTTAGTGGGAACTTCTAGTGAAGTAACTTATTTTCACAAGGAGCCTCTACACAAAGTAAGTGATTATTGGGACAGCCTGGTCCATAAGATTTTTTTTTTTTAGTGAGGTATGGAAACTCAAGTTTATAGTAACAACTTGGAGCAATCAAAGCAATTGTGACCAAAATCTGTCATGGGTAGAACTGGATGGAGAATCCAGTACAAATACCCTTAATCCTCATTTTTATAATAGCTGTGTTTTAATATAATTCATTTGACAAATATTTATTGAACAACTACTTTGTGTGAGGCACTATGCAAATTGTTTTCTCAAGTATAGAGGATAAAATAGTCTTTATCTTAATGGGTTTTATAGTCCATTAAACTAGGAGCTATTAACACACACACACATAAAATACAACATAGAATATGAAAGTATAATAAGAGTTAGGGTAGATCATAAGAAGGAAAGATTACTCTCAACTAAGGGGATCAGGGAAAATTTCATGGCAGAGGTGGCATTTGAATTGGGCCTTGAATGAAGGGTAAAAATTGGATAGTCTGGGCTGTAAGGAAAAGAGCATTCCAAATATAATAATGTATATGTTCAAGAACATGGATATAATGTCTTGAGTTTTTTTTTTTTTAAACTTAAGTTTTTTACAGATTTCTTTATGTTTATAGACATTATTTCTTCCTTTGGGACTCTCTACTTGGCCAATGTTAAGAGTAAAATTCCTTTGTTATTTGGATAGGGAATTTGGAAAGGAGACTTTATTTCTGCTGCTAAGTTTTTGTTTATGGCACATTAGTTTATGTATCAGATGGATTTTAAAGTTCATTAGAGTAGGAAGTCATCCTCTAGTGACATTTTGGCCATGTGGTCACTGAATGCCATGTGGAACCAGCAAGAACTCTGTCTTCTTTCAAAGATTAAGAAAGATTAAGATCCTGGCCCACAGAGAGAACAAATGACTTGCCTGAGTTCACTGTGAATCAGGTCCATACTTTGATATAAAAGGAAGGGCAGACCGCAGGCCTTAACTCCTCTGCTTTGCCCATAGAGTCTCATGCTTAATTTAGTTCCTTTTACGTTTGTGTGCAACTTGGTGAATGTGCTGTGGGGATGATGTTTGATCTTGGGGGTACAGGTTGGAAAGTGAAAAGTTTTCTTTAAAGAAAATGTCCCTTTTGATTCTTTTAGGTCACTGTTCCCCAAAAGACTGTTCATTTCAAGCAGCCATATGAACAGGAGTTCGTTTCCAGAGCAGGTACCAATGAGCAAACTTTTTTCTTTGAAATCCAAACAGTTAAATGAACATTTTTAAAAAAATACTATACAATAATATTTTTTTCATTTTTTTTTTTTTTTTGCGAGGCAATTGGGGTTAAGTGACTTGCCCAGGGTCATACAGCTAGTAAGTGTCAAGTGTCTAAGGCCAGATTTGAATTCAGGTCCTCCTGACTCCAAGACCGGTGTTCTATCTACTGTGCAACTTAGCTGCCCCTGTACAATAATACTAATAATGGTGACCTGGTGGCACTCTTAAGATTCTGAAGAGCTTTGTAAGCAATTGACGAAAGATTCAGTTTTGTTCAGTGTGGTTAGTATTGTATATTACGTTACGTTTCTTTTGAAAATTAGTAATCCAAATGTGATAGGTGTGTATGTGTATGGCAGCTCTGTTCACCAGATTGTTAATTAATGTGAATATCCTCAAGCAATCTGGATAAACAGGAATTACTAAGAAAATAGATCGAGCTCAGAAGGAGTACTCTGCAACTCAGTGCAGTGTTTGTTATTGGGTATTGTTAATCAGGAAGAGTCCTACAGAGTTCCTTACTATGCTTTTAGGGGGAAAATACTGTGTTTGCTGTAAAATTTTCTTTTCTCTTCTTTTTCTATTAGACTCTTTTCTGAGATCAGACTGAGCACCTCTGTTTTTCCCTGCTAGAATAAAATGGATAACTGACCATCTAGAAGAAAAGCCAAATAAATTATTTTCCCAACTAACCTGTTTTCTACTGCAGGTACTAAAAGAAACTTAGGAAGAGCAATAAAAGAGACACAAGAAAGTCCTGAGAAATGCCCAAGGGACAACCAGACACTTATGCTGCAGGTAGAAAATATCTGTTGGCAAACAATGACAGCTTCTGACTTCCACAAAATTAAATTCTTGTGATATTTTAGTCACCCACTTACCACATACAGTTCTCTGCTGTTTACTGTAAGATGAAATATAACAGACATAGTTTAAACATTTAAAAACTCCTGCTTCCTGACTGTATAAAGTCCTTCTTTGCGGTACTCTAAATTCTTAGCTAACATTAAGTGTGAAATTCCTTCAATATTGGGATAGGGAATATAGAAACTGAGAGGAATATCGTTCCTGCCAAATTTTTGTGCATGACACATCCACTATGTAATAGATAGGTCTTTAAATTCCTTGAAATAGTGACTCTTCTTCCAGTGATGTTTTGGCCATTTGGTAACTGAATGCTACATGGAAGCAGGATTCTTTATCTGATTACATTGGAAATCCTGGTCCTATGAAGGTAATCCAATTGTTTAAGTAATATTTTCTAGCTGTAAGTAATGACTACATTTGGACTTGACAGCAAGATCCATAGAGGGCAGTCGTGTAATTATTTGGTTATAAGGTGACTGTTCTCCTCAACCAAAAAAACTAAGGAAAGATTCTCTACGTTCCCTGCCTAGCTAGAGGGCTCTTAGCTTGTCTCAGTGCCCAAAAGGGAATACTAGAACCCCGGGATTAGGAAAAAGTCACTGGGTTTTCCCACAATACAGTCTAAATTAATTATATACAGTTGATTATTTTGTTGTGTAGTCTGGCCTCAATAAAGACAATGCAAAGAAAGGTCTGTTTAACATTTTTGCTATTTTGTGAATGTTGCTGCTGATTATAAATTTTCCTAGAAAGATATTTAGCGTCTATTCCTGTGAGAAGGTGTGAAGGGGAGTAGAGCTGAGTATTTGACCTCTTGTTGATTTGCTTAGGTGGAAGCCCTGCAAGCTCAGCTCGAAGAGCAGACCAGGCTTGCCAGAGACCAGGTTGAAGGGCTTTTAGAAGACCGACGCATCTATATGGAAGAAGCGCAGGTTCAGCATGAGAGAAACCAGGAGAGGATCAAAGTGCTGGCAAATAAGTGAGTGCCTAGGAAAGGCTCTACTTTTGTCTTATTTTCCCTGAATGGTTTAAAAGTGAACAATTTTATAATTTGTGCTGCCATTTTTGTTATGATGATGATTATTGTTACTTTGGTGTAATAAAGAATCACAGAACTAGGAGTTTCAGAAGGTCATCTTAGCATCATAGATTTAGAGTTGAAAGAGATTTTCAGTATAAACTAGTCCAAGCTCCTGTGAAGGTAGAGAAAATCATGCAGCTCTTCTAATTGACTCTGTTACAGAAATATGTTATACAACCTCAACGGGCCCTCACTGCTGCTAGGTAATCCTTCTATACCTCCTTTATCAGCTCATTATTCTACTTTCCTCAGCAGCAATTCCAAACCTGTGCATCATTCCTCAAACCTTCCATGGTTCCCCCTTTCCCATTCCTCTGGCATAGAACCTTGCCTCAAATTTTATAGAAAAAGCTTCCTCTTCTCCTCTCTTCCTCATTTCATATATGCCTTCTGCCACTCTCCTCCATCTCTGCTTTATGATTCCTTACCAAGGGTTACCCCTCTGCCTACTCAAGGGATCCCACTCCGTTTCCACCTTACCACTTGTTTTCAATCTCTGTCTACTGGCTCATTCCCTACTGCCTACAAATGTGCTCATGTCTCCCCAATCCTGAATAAAACCCTTACTTAATCCTTCCCATATTCTTCCCTCTCCTGCCCCCCAGTCAACTCCAGGGGCTTCCTGTTGCCTCCAGGATCAAATACTAAATGTTCATCTGACATTCATAGTCCTTTAAAACCCAGGGTTCTACTACATTTCCAGTCTTCTTATACTTTAGTCCCATGTACATACTGTTCGATCCAGTGACACTGGCCTCCTGGCTGTTCTATGAACAAGACACTCCGTGTCTTGATTCTGAACGTTTTCTCTGACTCTCCTCCATGCCTAGAATGCTCCCTCTCCTTAACTCCTCCTTAGGATAGGGGTCATTCTCAAATAAAGCGAACCATTTTGTTCAGATCAACCTCTCCCAGGATCACTGTGTTATGTTGCCTTTGCCAATGGCACTACTTTTAAAGTAGTTATATTCAGCTTGTAGTGCTTGGGGAAGGGGGAGGTGCATAATGAAATCGATGCCAGGCTTGTAAAGCAAGTATTTTATAAATATGATTTACTGGTTTTACAAGAAAAAAAACAGAACAGCTTATCCCCAAGTTCTCATACAGTCTATCACTCTTTGTCACAATGATTCCTGCTAACTATATTGTAAAAGTAGATTTCTGTTTTCCCATAGGAACAGTGTCACAATTGATTGTTTGTATTTGTGACCAAAGATTTGGCTTGAGATGCGTCATGTATATAATAATTATAAATAATAGTAGCTTAGAGTTCTACGTAACAGAACAGTAATACTTATAACTAGCAAAAAGCTTTTCAGTTTTACAAAACTTCATATATATCATCTCATTTAATTTTAATAACAACTCTGTGAATCAGTACAAGCAGTATTATAGATAATGCCATGAAAGCAAAGGTACAATAACCATAAATCTCTTGTCCTATTAATAAGAGGGAAAAGTGCTAATTACTATCCTCTTTTTAATATATTCCAGACCTATACTGGTTTGTTTCTACCAATAGTACTGTCTTGTAAAGAAGTTGTATTCAACTTGTGGTCAGCTATTGTCCTCAGATTTTTTTTCTTTTTTATATGTACTTTTTTCCATTCCAATCCTGTATTTGTATTTTGGCATTTTTCCTTAACCTTTTGCTTTTTCTTATTCAATTTTCTTATTCAGTTTTTAATATTACCTTTTTTTCTGAATTTAAACATTTCTCAAAAGGCCTTTCTATGCACACAGCAAAATACAAAAAGAATTGTCTATTTGAAATGGAATATTTCGTTTTGCTTGCTTTTTTAAAAAGTATATTATAATTCACTCCTTGTCTGTACTTCCTTTTGAACTTCCTTCTGTTGTCTACATCTTAAGAAATATTTCAGTGGCCCTTTCCTTTTTGGCATCACTATTGCTAACTCTTCCTTTCCCTTAAAAAATTCCTCCCTACCCATTAAAAACCTAAAGAAGGGGGCAGGGAAGAAACTTTGTAAAAATAAGCATAGTCAAACAAAACAAATCTGAATAAAATGGCCGTGTCCAAAAAAGTATGCCTTTGCACCTTGAATCCATTACCTCTTTATCAGGAGAGGTAAATAATAGGTTTCCTTTGGAAACTTGATTGGCAATTGCTTTGATCAGTGCTTAAGTCTTATAGAAAATGTTTTTCTTTACAAAGTTGTTGTCCTTGTATAAATATTCTGGTTCTAATCACTTCACTCTGTATCAATTCACATTACCTAGAATTCTCTAAAACTATTTTGTCATTTCATACAGTTCAATAATATTCTATTATATTTATATACCACAGTGTGTTTATTCGCTGATTCATAAAGACCCCAGTACAATTCTAGTTCTTTGCTTTTCTTCCTGCTGACCTTTGAATCCCTTCTTCAGGATCAGGAAGTTTGTTTTGCTTGTGACTATTCCCTACTAGATATTATCCTCCCTTTTAACTACCCCTCTCCCTTCCCTGCTTGTTTACTTGTTGAGTTTGATACTGTATTGTTTGTGTATTCAATCCTCTTTCATTTGTTTTGGATAAGAGTGAGCTTCATCTGAAGTGCTGCCCCCTATACTTCTTCCATTCTCTTCCCTCCCACCTCAGTAATGATACTTAGCAAGGTCTATCCCCGTCTTCCAATTTTCTATACTAGAGTATTCCTTTTACCTTCTTCAGAATGGAACTGCCAATCCACCCCTAAAGTTCTTAAGGGCCACACTCATTTCTTCTCCCACTGTTATAATGTTAGCACTACTTCATCATACAACCTTTTCCAATTGCTTAAATAAATTTTCCTTTTTAGGTTTCTCTGGATTTGTTTGCTTTTCAAAGTACCTATTCAGCTCTAGTCTTTGCATCAGCAGTGCTTGAAAATTCTCTATTCTAAAGTCCTCTATTTTGAAGGTCAATTTGTTTGCTTATACCATTATATCAGCTTTGCAGGAAAGTTATTCTTAGTTGTAACCCTGTATCTTTTTACCTTTTAAAATATTGTAGTCTAAGATTTCATTTAGTTTATCTTAGAAGCTACCAGGTCTTGTGTAACCCTTGGTTCCCAGGTATATGCAGTATCTTCCTGTGTTGATCTGGATTTAGGCTGGTACACAATTGGGCCTTTTTGTTTTGGGGTTTTCTTTTGGGAGATGATCAATGGATTCTTTCTGTCTTCACTTTGCCCTCTGATTCTAAAAGATCTGGGTAGCTTTCATTTGTGATTTCTTGAAATACAGAGTCCATTTTTTAAAATTGTAGTTTTCAATAAGTCCAGTGTTTCTTTAATCATTTCTCTTTGAGCTGTTTTCTAGAGTCATTTATTTTTGCTATTAGATTCCTTATGATCCTTTCAGTCATTTGATTCTGTTCTAATAGTACTTGCTTTCTGATGGAGTTACTGATTTCTATTTGGCCTATTCTAGTTTTCAAGGATTCCATTATTTGGTAAAGTTTACTGTTCTTCTAAACTATTTACTCTCCTTTCATCTCTTTTCTCTGGAGCTTTTATTTCTTATTTTATTCCTTCATATTTACCAGGTGGAAAACTGATTTTTTTTTCCTCGTAATTCCCTGCTCACAGTTGTTAAAGTTATATACTCCTTCTTTTTGAGGATTTCTAGATCCACAGTAATTTTTTTTTTTATATTGCCAAGTGCTTTCTTTGATTTATTCATCTGTTCAGCTTTAGTTCCTGTACTGAAACTTTGTTCCAGAGTCAAGTTCCACCTCGTCTAGCTCCTCTGAGTGGGGTAGTGGACTACGCTTGGTCTTGCTCTGGGTCTCCTGTATTACATGTGTTGACGTCCACCTCCTGGGTTGGGGTTCCCCTGGATCTTTGAGGCTCAGACCTCAGGTCATCTGTGACAGGGGTTCTTAATTTGGGATTGTGAATTTGTTTTTAAAAAATATTTTGGTAGATCCATCCCAGTGGTGAGAGTGCTCCTAGATCCTATGATGCATCACATGCTGCGTCACACAGAGCAGCAGGTTTCAGCTCTGCAGGTCTTTTCTGTTTGTTGAAATGTCCATGGTTTTATCTGCTTCAGTGGCTCATATACAGGATGGATTACTGCTTTCTGCTTCTACTGATTATGAGCAAAAGCATGGGAATGCAGGAATGCAGAAAGTATTTTAAATCACTCTCGAAAAAACTTGGTCAGCTTCCTGATAGATGTACACTGAAAACTGGATGATATAATAATAATTTTATTAGCTCTCTGGGAGTGGGTTACATGATTCTGTGTCCCGAAAATTACCCAAATGTCTTGGTTTTCTCTTTCCTGGATGAGCTTCAGAAGGAATTCATCAGTACTTACAACATGATGAAGTTGTCTACTGCCATCAGACCATACTGTGTCATTGAATTTGATAACTTCATTCAAAGGACCAAGTAGTGGTATAACAATTCCTGGCCTCTTTCAACAAAGACAAGTCTTTGTGACATGCAAACCAAAATCAAGCTGAGACCACCTTTTCGAGTTTTCATATGTGAACTGGGATCAGCCAGTGGATTCACATCTTTTATTTGCTGTGGAATGTGAAAGTGCTAGTTAGATTTCTTTTGCTCACCAGTGATTGAAGCCAGTGACTCTGCCAGGGATTGTGGTATTTATTCTTAGGCTCTTACGTGGAACTCTGAAGTTAATTCAAGGCTTTGATGCCATAGAAAGTCTATTCCAGAATAGTGGTGAGAATTTCAGTTATGTCATTGCATTTTTCCTTGGCATAGCAGCTTGTCTATACCAATGTTGTTTGTTCATCTGCTTGGTGCGGGAATGTAAAAATCTTTCTTGACTTTTGGCTTACTTTGTCTATGCAGCATGTATCTATCTGACCTCCACAACCTCTGGCAGCTTTTCTTTAATGTGACTATGGGAGTGTTTGTGACACTACAGAGCTGACTAAGGCAACGCCGGGGCAAGTCCCCACTTAGAATGTCTAAGACAAGCCCAATATTTGCCTGCATCAGCTGCCTAGAAGAGTAAAGAGAGCCTCCTACCTGTCAGTGAAGATTTCCACCAGACCAAACAGAAGCTTTATTTTTCCTCCTTTCTCTACCTTTCTTTTTGTTGTTTGAAAACAGTATAACCTGCCTCTGAATATTCCTGCCATGGAAGTCTTCCAAAAGTCTTTGAAAACATTACTGACTGAGGGATCATCATCACAAAGGAGACAGGCTGCCTTTTTGCTCTGATGAACTTGCGGAAGGACAAAGTAAATTTGGAAAATAACTAGTAGCAAGCAGCATATAAGCCTTTCTGAAAAATTCAGTGAAAATATAAATATAATACTAGGTCTCCAAACCAAGTATGAGCCAGTACCAATGTTGATTTTTGCCTCTGTGAAGCAATAATGTAGATTAGATAAAAAGTTGCTATGGCATACTGGCAAACTTATATTTGAAATGAAAAAGTGGTTACTAAGTGGCAGACTGTTTGATTATACACTAATGGGAACATGCATTTGTGTATCTAAAGGTGATTTTTTTTATTGGTTCTTTTAAAGTTTTCACTTGAATCCTTTACTTTAGAAATTATCTAATTATGAAGATGATACTGGCAGCCTCATCTAGGTGGGAGCTTTAGAAATTTTTGAGGAGACAGTGATGTTTATAAACTATTTGTGTGATCCAGAGAAAGAACTATGGAATTTGAATGCAGACTGAAGCATACTATTTGCTTTTTTTTTCTTCCGTTTTGTTTTGTTTCTTCTTCCTTGTGTTTCCTCCTATTGGTTCTAATTCTTCTTTACAGCATGACTAATGTGAAAATATGTTTAATAAGAATGTATATGTAGAGCCTATATTAGATTGTGTACTGTCTTGGGGAGGGAGATGAGAAAGGAGGGGGAGAAAATTTAAAACTCAAAAGGTTATGGAAGTGAATATTGAAAACTAAAAATTAAAAAAAAAACTGTGTATAATCTTGGAAGTGACCATTACTAACAAGTGTTACTTGCATTTACTATAAGGAAGAAAGTTCACCTATCTCTGTAGAACTGTTATTACCTTTCTGTGCTTATAGAGGTAAGCTATTAACTGCCTGAGTAGCCCTGATAAAATTGTAAAAGATGTCCAAGTGCTTTGCAAGTCTGCATTGTTAATCCAGGCATAAACAAAAGCTGCCTGTAGTTGTAAAATCTATGAGACATCAATCCTGCTTTTGGCAGCTGTATTCTTGAATATCTCATTTTTTAAAATGAAACCAGAATTTCCAAGCAGAAAATTTTAAGGTAGCAGCAGCCTAAGATATCAGGAGCAGTGCTGGATTGGGAGTCAGGAGATTTATTTTCAAATCCTGGCACTGCTGCTCACTGACATTTGGTGACTCACTGCCTGTTTAGGTTTATTTATTCATTTGTAAAATGAGGGGGAGGTTGGATGCGAGAATTTCCAAGGTTCCTTTCATTTCTAACATTTTATAATTTTATGGAATTTGGTATCATTGAATCCTGGTTAAAAGATATATTTGCAAGTAAAATGAGATGTCAGAAAGAGGCTGAGGAAAGACCAGGACATAGGTTTCCACCCAACCATTTTTATTATATGCATATAATGTACGTTACAATATAAACCTTGATTAACCAGAACTTTTTTACTGCAGTCAGTTTTTAAGAGGGAGCAGCAAATGACAAGAAAAGCTGTTATCAGGAATTTGTTTGAATTAAAAAAAAAAATGATACAGGGTAGGTGCTAGGGTCAGTACATATTCAGCCCCTTCTCTTACAGCTACATGAATGTACAAGAAGAATTGACATTCAGAATCATGACCCTGAGGCACTACACGATCATAAATCATCAAAGAAACAGGATACTTTCATGGAATCCATGGATAAATAAGGTTTTCAACAAGATTTCAAAAAGGATTTTCAACAATAATTGAAACAAAGATTTTTAAAATTTTTATTTATGTCAGAAAGATTTTGTTCTTTTATCCATCAGTTTCCACATCACTCTGTACACAGCAAACGTTCTTATTTTTTTTGGTGAGGCAATTGGGATTAAGTGACTTGCCCAGAGTCACACAGCTAGTGGGTGTTATGTGCGGGAGGCCAGATTCGAACTCAGGTCCTCCTGACTCTAGGGCTGGTGCTCTATCCACTGTGCCACCTAGTTGTCCCTGCATCTAACATTCTTGCTTCTGCCAAATTGAAGATGGTTTGTTGACTAGAATTCTGTGAATCCTTGAGGGAAACTAAATTTTTGCCAAAGATACAGAGAAATCCTGGACTTTTGAATAGTTGTATTAATTATCCTGTAGTTTTTTTTATACTGCTTTTTGCTTTTAAGAACAATTTCTATTTTATCATCTTCACACTACCAGGTGTGACATGAAGATAATTATTGTTTATCCAGATTGTAAAGAAGAGGAAACTTGAGGTACAAAAAAGTTGTGTGACACACCGAAGGTCCTCCTAACTAAGCCGGTATTAGAGTTCATGTCTCATAGCTCCAAGTTCAGGACTCTTTCCACTACCATGGGAATCATGGATGTTGTATTCCCAGAATATAGCTTTTCTTGGTAAGAACTAGAGAGTTTAGCCAGGGGCGGGGAACCTGCGGCCTCAAGGCCACATATGGCCTTCTAGGTCCTTGGGTGTGGACTTTTGACTAGGTCCAAGTTTTACAGAACAAATCCTTTTATTAAGGTGATTTGTTCTGTGAATTTGAAGACCTAGAGGGTCACGTGTAGCTTTGAGGCTTCAGGTTCCCCCCTCCTGGGGACCTTTTGATAGCAATGAATCCACACGTCCTCCTGCCAAGTATTGGTATGTTTTTTTCCTGATGTAGAGTGTTATGAGTGTCGTTTTATTGTCTAAGATAATTTATGCTGTCATGGCACAAATGCTGTTATTTTCCATAAGCCTGACAATAATACAACTTATTTGTTCAATAGAGTTATGCCTTGATTGCTCCAGAATGTCAGCACTCAAGAGATTTTCATTTCTGGTCTTCCATGTGTATGTAGTAACATATTCCATACTACTGGACTAAAGTAGTAACATACTGCTTGACTAAAACTCCTCTTTCTGTCCTAGAAACAGGTATATTGGAACTTGAAGGTCTGCTTCCTAGAAATACTGTTGCCTTGAGATCCAGAATATTTTTCTTCAGTTTTGAAGTTTTGCTATGGTATAAAATGAATGTACCATCTCCAGGCTAATGCAAAATAGGAGTGTTTATCACAGTCTTTAAATATGTGAAATGTTATCTTCAATTAGCTACAAGATCAAAGGCCTTAGCTCAGTTAAATTAACTCCTTTAGAGAAATGCATCAGATTTAGAACCCCATTTCTATTATGCTCCCTCTGAAACTCCATTAAGCCTCCAGTGTGACAAGGTTGCACAGAGGGCAGAATACTTTTCACCCTTTTTTTGCGGGCTAGAAGTGCCAAAAATGGTCTAGGAAAGCAGTTTTTATCCATCCTATACTCCATATGTATTAGTAACATCCCTGATCTTATTCTGGGCTGTAGGAATTACTGAGTATACAACCATACTGTCTTATACTTGTTCTTTTTGGCTATTTAAAACCTGCTTCTGTTGACCTAGAAGTAGTTTTGTATTCTGTGAGAGAGGAATAAAAGTATTGTAGAAATTTTCTCCACTACACACAAAACCATAGACATATAGTCCCACTCTAGAGACAAAATTCTCTACAACTTTGTTATTTATGACTATGCTGATGCTTTCCTTTTTTCCCCATAGTCTTTTTTATTTTTTCCCACTTAATAATATTTATGTAATTTTTCCAGTTACATGAAAAGATAATTTTCAACATTCACTTTTACAAGATTTTGAATTCTAAATTTTTTTCTCCCTTCCTCCCTCCTCAAGACATCATGCAATCTGATAGAGGCTAAATAAGTATAATCATATTAAATATATTTCCACATTAGTCATGTTGTGAAAGAAGAATCAGAAGAAAAAGGAAAAACCACGAGAAAAAGAAAAAAATAGTATGCTTCAATCTGCATTCAGAATCCATAGTTCTTTCTCTGGATGTGTATAGTATTTTCCATTATGAGTGACTTGAAATTATCTTAGATCATTGCATTGCTGAGAAGAGATAAGTCTATTAAAGTTGGTTATCACACATTGTTGCTGTTACTGTGTACAATGTTCTCTTGGTTCTGCTCACTTCACTTAGCTTCATTTCATCTAAGTCTTTCCAGGTTTTTCTGAAATCCACCTGCTCATCATTTCTTATAGCACAATAGTATTCCATTACGTTCATATACCACAACTTGTTCAGCCATTCCCCAATTGATGGATATCCCCTCAATTTCTAACTCTTTGCCACCACAAAAAGAGCTGCTATAAATATTTTTGCACATGTAGGTCCTTTTGCCTGTTTTATGATCTCTTTGGGATACAGACCTAGCAGTGCTATTGCTGTTCCCCATAATCTTTAAAAGATTATAATTTTCCTATTTTCCAGTACAGTAGGCATCAAAGGTGGAGTTTAAATTTATTTTCCCATGCTGGCTTAAAAGTTGAAATAAGTCTCCTGATCATTAAAAAAAAAATTGTTTTGATAAATCCATTTCAATATAATTGGCTTCCTTTACAATCCTATACATTTTATTTTATGCATTTAAAAATATTCTGATTAAGGGTCCGTATGCTTCACTAACCTGCCAAAGAGACCCATAATCGAAAGAAAGGTTAAGAACTCTTAATTCTGTTGCATCTTGGTCCCTAGCACTCCCTGGGCTTTCTGACTTCCATGAATCTTTTTTTTTAATCTTTTTTTTTAAATTTTATTCTATTTATTTACTTATTTATTTTATTTTTAGGCAATTGGGGCTAAGTAACTTGCCCAGGGTCACACAGCTTGTAGATGTCAAGTGTTTGGTCTGAAATGGGATTTGAACTCAGATCCTCCTGACTCCAGGGCCGGTGCTCTATCCACCGTGCCACCTAGTTGCCCCTCCGTGACTCTTTTTTCAGGGGGCCCTCCACTTCTGTTGCCTCTTGTCACTGAGTGACTGGGCGATGTGCTTGTGTTGGCTTTGCTGGTGGTCCCCTTTCCTATTGTTCATAGACTTCTGGCTGATTTTGTGTAGTTTAGGGCTCAGAGCAGGTACTTTTACTGTAAATTCTCTTTGGGTTTTTTTTTTTTATCATTATTGTAGTATACATTCCAGATTTTCGCTGGAGTAGAACTGTGGAACCTAGGCAGTGTGCCTCCATTTACACAGTTATCTTTATTTTACTAGGCAATGGGGTTAAGTGCCTTGCCCAGGGTCACACAGTTAGTAAGTGTCAATTGTCTGAGGCCACATTTGAACTCAGGTCTTCCTGACTCCAGGGCCGGTGCTCTATCCACTGCACCACCTAGCTGCCCCTATGGTTATCTTGAATATCAATTGCTTTTGTCACTATTTTTCTAATTTGTCATGGTCATTTGGAATCTAATTTCAATTTTTGAGTATTAACCCACCCTCAATTTGACATCACTTACATGTTTAAATATATTCAGTTTCTTCATCTTGTTTATCCATAGTTTATCTAAGATACTTAATAGAATAGATTCCAGGATTAATCTCTGTAGGGTGCAACTTACTAGGGTTTTTTTCACTCTTGAATCACTTGTACAGTAATAGTCACAGTTTTTAAGATCATACTTTGATAAATTGTAGTTGAGAATGCCATTGTGAAGTGATCAAAAGCCTTGTTTAAATCAGGATATCAATTTTCTCTTTGTTAGGCCTGTTGCTTTCTTACAAAAGGAAACTAATTTTGCATGATTTGCTTTTCACAGATCTATGTTGATTGCTTTGTTATATCTTCTACTTTTGTAAGTGTTTATAAATTGTTTTCTTTGAGTGTTTTTTGAGGTATTGGTGCTAAGCTGAACAATTTATAACTTATAAGGTTTTCTCTTTAAAGATAGGTACAATATCTACCCTTTTCTAAATTTCAAAGGACTTACTATGTATTTATTGTGCTATGTGTGCTGTGTGCTATTAATCTGTAGCTATGTGCCCAGAAGTGGTCAAACTTCTTAAAAATCTAGTGGAATGGGGAATTGAATTGTAAGTTTGTTGAGGTCCTTGTGATGTAAAAACAAATTTGTGAGCTTAAAAAAAAACTTTCAAAGCTTAAAAATAATCTAGTGGACCACATAAAAGTAGTATAAAACATGGTCTCTGCCTTCAAGGAACTTAATAGTCTGGTTGAGAGAGGAAAGTAAGCTAGATGAAATAATTGGCACATGGTATAAGAGCATAAAATTAAGTGCGAAATTGTGTGGTAGACTAGAAGTGTTATAGAAGTTCAGAGTGGTATGTAGTCAATAGAGAACTAACCTCAGAGTCAGGAGGACCTTATCCTTATATAAGTTCTGTATTATTTCTCATTGTCACTTCCAGACTCTCCCTCAACCATTCTCACTCAGAAACCTCTCCTCCGTTAAGGTTCATTTAGTCCGTATTTATCATCCCATTAAGATTCTGATAGCTTGTAGCTATCAACTTTCAGAACACTTTTCCTTTCCTCAATGAGTTTAGTGTGTTGATCACTGTATTTCTTTCCTTCATACTAGATTTCATACTAGACTTCATACTAGACTTATTGGTACGTCCTCAAACGCTTGACTTCCACTTCTTCAGCTAGCTTAATTCCCATGACTTACTCCTCCCCTGCACCTCAGCTACACACAGAAATGTTAAACCCTGGATCTTGCCATCACCCGCAAGTGTTCTACTTCCACATTCATGGATTCTGAAATTCCTTTATCTGACCATAATCTTTTCTCATTACACCTTTCCCTTTGCCTGACAACCCCTACCCCTGATTTTTGTCCCCACTGTGACCTCCAGTCCCTTTATCCCTCACTTTTTTCCCAAACTATCACCCCATCACTGGTTCGTTCTCAGTTCAGGTCTCCATTCTCTCTTGCCACCTCTTATAGCTGACCTTGTCCTTCCAACCTTTAGCCTCGGAGTACTCTTATCAGCTACTGCCTTTGCGTCTACTTATATGCTGCTTGAACAAAGCTGGAGAAAATCATGAAACCATGCTGCCTGGGTCTACTACGGATTTGTGTTACATCATTCCAACTGGGCCCTCTCTGTGGCACGGCAGTCCTTTTTTACTTCCATAAGCAATTCAATCACCACAGCAGGTTTTCCAGACCTTTTTATCTCTTCTAAACTTCCTCTTGTTGCATACCCCACCTCCCTCAGCTGAGAACCTTTCCTGCAGGAGAAGGGTTGATTGCTGGAACAAGATGCTGGAAAAGGTAGAGAGCAACTGGATAAAGGGTATGGGTAGAGTGATTCACATTAATAAGGATACCTCTTCCCTCACATTTCACTGAAAAAACTAACACCTTGTCTTACATTCTTGAGTGTGCACAAGTGATCCTCTTGTTGTCTGCTCAGCTGATTGGTCTATTAGTTCCCTCTCAAGAATCTCCAATTGCTCCATCTACAGGCTGCTTCCTTGCTACTTAGAAGCGTGCTCATGTTGTACCCATTCTTAGAATCCTGATTTGATGTATCCATCCTGAATAGCATCTTTCTCTTCTCTGTCACAGCTAAACTTGAGAAGGCCATCTAAAAATGGCACTTCTACTTCCTTTCCTCTCACTCTCTTCTTAACTCTCTGTAAGTCTGGCATCTGATTTCATCATTAACTGAAACTACTCTCTTCAAAGTTAGAATGATCTCTCAATTGCTAAATCTACTCAACCTTGACGTCTGTGCAGCCTTTAACACTGTTGATCACCCTCTTCTCCTGGAACTGTGATTCTTCCCCAAGGCTCTCTTCTCCCTCTATACTGCTTCACGTAGTGATCTCATCAGCTCCCCTGGATTCAATTATCATCACTATGCTGATGATTCTCAGATCTACAGATATAGCCTTATTCTTTCTAGGCAGCTATCTAGGAAGGGGGTGCAACTAGTTAGTACAGTGGCTAGAGCTCTGGGCTTGGAACCAGGAAGACTCATCTTCCTGAGTTCAAATCTGGCCCCAGAAATTTTACTAGCTGTGTGATGGCAAGTCACTTAATCCTATTTGCCTCAGTTTCCTCATCTGTAAAATGAGCTAGAGAAGGAAATGGCAAACCACTCTAGTATCTTTGACAGGGAAACCTCAAACGAGGTCACGAAGAGCTGGACACAATTGAACAACAACAAAAGCTGTCTTTTCCATAGCTGGCACAATGGATAGAATGCTAGACCTGGAGTCGGCAAGACCTGAGCAGACTGAACTTCAGACACTATGTGTGTAACTCTGGTCAAGCCTGCCTCAGTTTTCTCAACTGTAAAATGGGGATGATAATGGCACCTGTCTCCCAGGGTTGTTGTGAAGATCAAATGAGATATTTATAAAGTGTTTAGAATGGTGCCAGGAACATAAGTGCTTAATAAGAAAAAAAGTAGATTAGAAGAATATGATAAATGTGACTGATAAAACCCTGACATTTAAGATATGTAAAGAACCTCAAAATTAACAAAGGCTATGACCTTCCATTCTATTATGGTCAAAGTATATGAAAAAATAATTTTCAAAAAAGGAAAGACACTTAATTATCTCTTGAAAAAATAGTCAACCTGCGCAATCTTACAGATGCAAATTAAAATAACTTTGGTTGCCTTTTAAAAAAGCAACTATCTCTTCAGATGTGCGTAGCAATATTATTTGTAATTAGGAAAAAAATGTAAAAGCAGTTGAAGTACCCAACAATAAGAATAGTTAAATTATAGTATATTTATTAGGTACTATAATGCAATTAAAATTGGCACAAAAATATGAGGAAGTAGGGGAAAACCTTTATGAAATAATGCAGAGTGACCAAAGCAAAACCAGAAGAACAAAGAACCCACTAACTGTAAGCACATAAGAGGAGCAATGGATAGAAAAATGATCTTTTTGGAGACTTAGAAGGATCATAAGATAGTTGCTAGGACAGCTTCAGGATGAATTTTGATATTTGAATATAAAGTAACTGTTGATTTACCAGGATGATACTAGTGTAAAGTACTACTTATGATCATTAAAGTAATGCACGAGAAGGGTTGATTACTGGAACAAGATGCTGGAAAAGGTAGAGAGCAACTGGATGAAGGGTATGGGTAGAGTGATTCACATCAATAAGGATACCTCTTTAATCTGAAGGAAGGAAGAGGGCATGAGTGATGATGCTGAAAAATTTTGAGGAGTAGCAACAGAGAGAAGGGAAGGAGCTCATGTTTTGAGTCTTAACCAGAAGATTGGTAGTGAAATAGGGGGCTAAATCAAATACTGTAGGTGGGAGTGGGAGAAAGGAATGATGAATAGGGCACAGTGATTGTTGAGCAGCAATAAGGGCCCAGCTGGAGTTATTCGCCATTAATTTGTTATTGGCTGAAATCAGGTGACAGGAGGAAACTGTTAGACGAAACAAGAGCAATTAGCCAAACATCATTCTGACTGTTATAAAGCTGTTACTGGTCCCATAATATACTTCTATATCTTTCTTCGATTCTCTACGTCACCTTTGTCTCTCAGTTTTAGTGTTGGAAAGACCATAAGGGTAGGTGACTAGAAAAAAAAGAATAAGAAATTTTATTTTAAAGTGACAGATTTAATGAGGTCAATAATATAATTTAATTTTAAATGTTCCTGAGGACTTTTTAATCCAGTCTTGGCATACTTGTAGCAGTTACGTATAAATATTCTTTATGACCCTTGATATGAGAAATAGGAAATTCATTTTGTTTTTGTTATGACCTGCTATATACTGGCAGATGCGTTGTATTTTCCCTGTTCCTATATTATGGGCATCGCAGCTGAGGAAACTGAGATGCTGCTATGCAATGTTCCAGAGCACTCAAACCCTACTTAATAGAAGTGTGATGGAAAGGGAAGTGCACTGGGCCAAGAATCAGACCTAGGTCTCATTCTAGCTCCACATGTGGCTTTGGGCCAGCCAGTCATTTAAACCTCCCCAAACTTCATTTTCTTTAAGAAATGGGAATAGTACTTGCCCTGCTTCCTTACAGAGCTATTATGGGAATCAAAAAATGTGTGTAAAAGCACTTTGTAAACTAAAAAAAACTGCTAAGGTAGGATATTGTTCTTACTGTTCTTAAACAAAAATGCCTACAATGTTCCTGTTGAGTTTGAAGTCACATCTTATGTATCAGATGTAAAATGGGAGCATATAGAGAAAGGAACTTACTTCCTCATTCATACCTTTGTCAGTCTTCAACAAACTCAGGAGTTTCTCTATGAGAGCGCCAAGGACTTCCTGAATCTCAAATTTGAAAATCAAGACAAAGAGAAGGAATGGGTGACTGAAAAGGACCGTTTGCTTTGGAAATTGAGCCAATACCAAAAGCAGCTGGAGCAAGCACTGCAGTATAATGAGCAACGGGTAGTTGGCAGTCTCCTACCAGCTACACAAGAGCAAGATAAATATATTCAGGTAACTGTTTTTATGCTCAGTTGGTGGAATTAGTCCCCTTTTGTAGAACGTGTGCACTTTTGGGGAGCGTTGAAAAAATTCAGAAAAGAGATATTGTCTGAGTGCCAGTAAGAATAGGGACTGGACCTTGATTTGATTGGCATAGCAAACTCCCAGGGGAGGTCAGCACCTTCTCCGCAACTTTTATTGCTCAGGGAGTTGCCAAGAGCACTGAAAGTCTAAGTTACACAGCCAGTATGTGTCAGAGGTGAGACTGGAACCCGGGTCTTCCTGGCTTTGAGGCCAGCTCTCCATCCACTGTGCAACACTGCCTCTCAGTGATGGTAAACATAGAAATTGGCAATAGTAGCCCCAGTGGATGAATGACGGAATGAAAATGAAGAAAAAACACTTATTAAGTGTTTACTGTGTGTTAGGAATTCTGCTAAACTGAGGGGAAGACATAGTTCTACTTCTTGGCATCAACCTTAAAGATTATGTTCCACCTTTTCACGTTCATTTGTATTTTTTCCTAGGACCCTCTTTTACAGTAATAAAATTAATGTGTTGTTTTCTGTATGAAGTAGTACTTTATTTTGTCTTAAATTTACCTCACTAAACTTTCTTTCCTTTTTTCAAAAAATTATTTATTATAAACTTAGTTACCATCAACGAAATCAATATGATTATTAAGCTAAGAACAAAGCCTTTCTATTAGTTTCCATTTCCAATAATCATCATCATTACCAACATCTATGTTGCGCTTACTATGTGCCAGGCACTGTGCTAAGCTCTCTACCGTGTTTTCTCATTTGATCCACCCAACAGCACTGGGAGGTAGGTGCTATTTATATCTCTATTTTACAAAATGAAGAAACTGATATATTGTTCTGGATTTTGTTGTTATTATTTATATAGTTGTATTTAGTGTGTATATTGATGTTGAGGTTCAACTTTTTTCATTTTGCATCACTTTGTATAAATCTTCCCATATTTGTTTTCATTCTTCATATTTGCCATTCCTTCAGTGCAGTAATAATCCACTACTTTCATAGAATTGTTTGGTCATCCTTTTAATGTTTGGACGTGTCGTTTACAGTTTGGGATCATTATAGATAATGCTGATAGGAGTATTTTTGTAGATAGTCTTCTTGTCAACAACTTCGTTAGGCTATAGCCTTAGTAGTAGATTTAGTGAGTTAAAGGATAGGAATAGTTTTATAACTGATTATATAATGCCATATTGCTTTCCAAAAAGATTTTACCAATGCAGTCTATTGCCAGTATTGTTCTTGATTCTCCCACGGCTCTTTAAGTATTGATCCTTACTGTTTTTATCAGTATTTAAATGGCATTAGGGTAAATTTTGGTTATTCAAGCAATGTTGTAGCAGAGTGGATAGTAAACTGAGCTTGGAATCAGGAAGCCCTGAGTTCAAGTTCCACCTGATACCTAACTAGTGATATGACACTTCTGGTCACTTACCCCAGAATTGTGGGAAGATTGCTTTGTATTAGGACGTAGAGGACACCCGATCCCTCATAAACACTCCAGTAAAGCTCTAAAAATGCACCAAAAGGAATAATGATAAAGAAAACCAATGAGAAACGGCTGACAACTCCTTCATGCAGTCTGGGATTGCATGACAAGATTACCAGAATCCTGCAGAAACTCTTAGAGAGATAAGCCAGGGAAGAGGGCGGAAAAAAATATACCTGCCCTCAGATTCTACAGCAAGGGAAAGAGCCAGACCAGTACCTAGCACCAGGCAACCTGTGTTAAGGCAAATCCAGGCCCGTGTACAACTTGTGGCCTGAGTAACTCGTTCCCCAGCCTCTAAAAGCGACAGTGCTCAGTGCAGGTCTCTCCTCCTGACCTCACCTGAGCTTAAAACAAGGCCAGGCTAGTGCCCCGCACCGGGTGGGGAGCAACTTCATGCCTTAGGCACTGCAGAAAACAAGATCAGATCGGTTCCCAGGCAGCCTCCAAAACCATGCAGTGCCTGGGCAGCCCATACCCAAATACAGAAAAGCCAGGACCAGGGCAGCACCTGGGAAGCCATGCAGCTGTTTTTTTGTGTTGTTTTTTTTTTTTAAAGTTTTTATCGATGTCTTCTGTTTCTTATATTATCCCTAGTATTTCTCCTCCCACTCCTGGAAAGCCTTCCCAAGTAACAAACAGTGTTTTTAAAAAGGGGGGAGATGTAACAGTGCAACTAATTGATATATTGAAAAACATCCAAAAACTTGTGCAATATGTAACACCTGTGGACCTCCCACCTCCACGAGGGAGTAGGTTAGAGGTGTCTTCTCACACCTCCTCTTTCTAGTCCTGCTTGATCTTTATAATTTTGTTACATTCACTTTTGGTTTTTTTTGGTATGTGTTTTTTCTACTTACATGGTTGTAGTTACTATATATATATTTTTTTCTTGGCTCTGCATACTTCATTCTCCATCAGTTCACGTAGATCATTCCGGGCTTCTGTGTATTCATCACACACATAATTTCTTATTGCACAGTAATAGTCCATTATATCCATATACCGCAAAGTCATTCCCCAATTGATGGACATCTACTTTGTTTCCAATTCTTTACTGTCACAAAAAGTGCTGCTATAAGTATTTGGTGTAAATAAGCACTTTCTTTTTGTCATTAGGTTCCTTGGGGTATAAGTTCATTAATGAGTCTCTGGTTCAAAGGGTATAGATATTAGTCACTTTATTTGCATAATTCCAAATTGCTTTCCATGGTAGCACCATCTTACGGCACCACCAGCAATGTATTAGCATGCCTATAATTTTAAAACCTCTCCACCATTGAGTATTGCCATTTTTTGTTATCTTTGCCAATTTTCAGGATATAATATGAAACCCCACAGTTGTTTTGATTTGTATTTGTCTTATTTTTGGTGATTTGGAGCATTTTTCCTTGTGGTTGTGAATATTTTGCCATTCTTTTGAGAATTGTTTATAACTTTTGTCCATTTATCTATTGGGGAATGGCTATTATTATATTATTATTGTGGTTGTATATGTATTTTGGATTCCAAATCCTCATCAGAGAATTTTGATACAAAGATTTTTTTCCATTTGACCTCTCCCCTTTTTATCTTAAGTGCATTAATTTTGTCTGTGCAGAGTTTTTCAAGTTGCCTGTAACCTGCAGCTGGGATCTAGTTGGAAATAAGCTCCTAGCACAGGCAACAGTAGCACTTGTTTGGGGCCTGTCAGGGTCACAATAAGAGAGAGAACCAAGTCTGGGTTCATGACTATGTGAGCAGTAGTTAGAGAAAGTATAAGGACAGAATTCTAAAGTTGAACCATTATAGATATAGATATAACATATTTAAATATGCATGTATAGGCATGTGTGTACACATGCATACACACATACATACATATATAATGAGAACACATAGTGGTGTGAACCTTTAGGTAACATTATTAGGTTACATTTTAGTCAGTAGTTCTTTTTTCTTTTTATAGATGAATTTAATTTATTAACATTCAAAGTTGTAATTGCTAAATTTGATAACCTGTCATCAAATTTTTTTTTCAGAAGAGAAATTTTCCTTATTTTACTAATCTTATCCCAACCTACACATTACAGACTCACACAGAACACACACATATCAGTAAACATAGTTCTTAAGACTATGAATTCTCTAAGTGTTGCCAAAATGAAACTTCCCTTGCTACCTCGAAATTTGAAGTGGCTCTGGCATTATCACCACCATTGTTTCACCATTTTTGCCCTTCTGAAAAAGAAGGATATCTGGAGATGGGATCAAGTGCACAGACAGAAAAAGTAGCGTAAGTGAGAACAGGATTACTTCTTCCTCAGAGACAACTGGGAAAGAGAGAATGTTAAGAAATTTTGAGAAGGAAGCTCCTTTCAGAATGTAAAGGGATGTCATCAGTTTTAAGTGTTGGGGACTTAAATGATATTCTGATGTGAGTGTATCAGTTTGACTGGGAGCTGATGTAGGAAGTTTGTAAGAATAGTGAAGAACATAATTTTCCAAATTGTGGGTCATTTGCAAAGCAGTGGTTCAAATTATTTGATGTCTTCAAATACATTTCACTTTTTAAAATGAAAACAAAGTTCATATTAGAATCAGTAACAGTAAGACTAAAAATGAATTTGTTCTGAGAATAAATGAAATACAACTATTTTGTTTATTTTGTCTTAAAATATAAATCTCTTTCTGTACCTCTAATCTATTAACTCTTGGTCAAGAGATGGGAAACATGATTCATCATCCGTGTTCTGGAATCATGATTAGTCATTGCAGTGATCAGTTGTTTTCCTTTACAATATAGTAATCATTATATAAATTTTTCTTCTGTTTCTTCTTGCTTCATTCTATATCAATTCATATAAGCCTTTCTAAGCTTCTCATAATCTGTTACCTTCATCATTTTAATAATATTTATAATATAACATTTATAATATATAATATTTCATTTTATTCATATACTGTAATTTGTTCAGTCCTTCTCTAATTGATGGACATCTACTTTTTTTCCAGCTCTTTGCTATAACAAAAAATATTGCTATAAATATATATATGGGTCCTTTTCCACTTTCTTTGCTTTCTTTGTATAAGCCTAGTAGAGGTACCACTAGGTATTTCCTTTACTATTAATGACTTGAAGCATTCTTTCACATGGTTATTAATAATGATCCAAATATTTTCATTAATAACTTGGCTGATAGAATAGAAAATATATTTATTGAATTTAAAGATGTTACCAAGATAGAGGAATAGGAGTAGAAAAACCCTTAAAAGATAATTTTAGAAATTAAAATATCATGTAACTTTGGAAAAAATGGTCAGGAACAAACAATAAAATTCAGTTAATGTTGCATGGTATTTCTAGAGTAAAAGAAATAAATATATGGGGACAGCTAGGTGGCACAGTGGATACAGCTCCAGCCTTGGAGTCAGGAGGACCTGAGTTCAAATTTGGCCTCAGACACTTGATACTAGCTATGTGACCCTGGGCAAGTCACTTAACACCAAGTGCCTCACCAAAAAGCAAAAAAAAAAGAGAAAGAAATAAATATATGCAAAGAGTAGATAATGGCAAGAGGAGGTAATATAACAATGTTCTCATTTCTAAAAAGATTTTGAAGTATGCTAAATTATTTTGGTAATTGATAAAGATTAAAAAGCACTTTTGATAATTTGTTTTACACAAATATAATATCAGAATTTTTACCTTAGTTTGTTTAAAACAAAAATTTAGATCAGAATGTATGAAAATTTGAAATTGACAGGTGCATTGACAGAGTCAAGAAGTTAGAGGAAAAAAGGAATAAGTTGACAATGAAAACTTAATCACTTCAGTTTAACAGATATTTAATAAGGCAGAAGAAAGGATGAGGAGTTGTGGTTGGAGAGTGAAATTTCAGAGTTCAAAATCCTTGAGGGAGTACAGTTATGATGAGGATAATACGTGACCATATAAGTGTGGGACTATAGTGGGGCTGGAGGAAGGAGGCCTTTGAAATGGAAGAGGTTATGGAATTAATTATATGGTCATGTTGATATACTCAACATGATACTCAACATGAGTATTTGAGACCCTGAAAATTATGGTCTGTATCCCATCCAGCCTACATTCAGGCCATCTCAATGTTTTATCTTAAGTCCATACTTAACCTGCTAAACTACAGCTAGAAACACATTCTGTTACCTTATTCCTTTGAGTCTGGGGTAGGGGGTAGGGGGTAAGGGGTGGGGGGTGAGAGTAGGGTGGGGGGACATTCCTGCCAGGCTACAGGGCCTGTATGTAGATCAGGAAAAAAATAATCATCGGCATAATAAGAATTATTGATTACTCCCTTTGATCTTGCAATTCTACTATTAGAACTATGTCTTAAGATATAATTTTTTTTAAAAGACTGTCTAGCCAAGATGCTTAATTTGTTATAGGGAAAAATTAGGAAGAGTTTCTATGCCCAGTAGTTGGGAAATGGCTAAGCAAACTATGGTCTATAAATGGAATATTGTACTATCAAACATGACATTTATAAGGAATATAATGCAGTTTGGAAAGACAAAAAATGCAAAAGTGAAGAAAGTGAAATTAAATTAGTAGTCATGTTGACTTGTAACTATATAAAAATAAAACTTTTAAGTAAAAGGTAACAAACTATTTAGAACTATATATAGTTCTAATTATATCATCTTATTTTTTCTTCTATTCAGATTTTTGTTGAGTTTACAAAATAATTTTAGGTCTGATTTTTTTAAAAATTCTGTATCACTTCATATAAGTTTTCCACATATATTTGAATTCTTTGTATTAGTCTTTACTTCTGCCACAGTAATATTCCTTAAGATTTATCAACTCCAGTTTGTTCAGCAATCCCCCAATTGATGGGACATACAATTTATTTATAGCTTTTTGGTACTACAAATAGTGCTGCTTTGAATATTTTAGAACAATTGAGATCTTGGGATATAAACACAGTATTAGGATCATTAATCAGTATGAATGATTTTGGAATTATGTGAGCAAAGTTACTTATTCTTTTCTAGAATGATTAGACCAATTCATAGCTCCACAAATAATGGGTCAGTATGCCCGTCTTCCAAAGACCTCCTGACATTGAATATTTCCATCTTCTATTATCTGCCAGTTTGATGGGTATGAGTTGATATCTGTATTGTTTTTAATTTGCATTGTCTTATTAGGAATTTGAAGCATTTTTCATTTGGATGTTGAGAGTGTGTGTCCCTTCTTTTGAAAACTGCCTGTTCATATTCTTTGCCCACTTATCTGTTGTTAAATGAATTGTAGTATTATGCATTTTGTGTCAGTTTCCTATAAATTTTGGATGTAGTTTATAGATATTTGATGCAAAGATTTTTTTTCTCGCAATCAAGAATATTTCTTTTATTATTGATTTGTTTTCTGTGGAAAAGCATCTGAATTTGATAAGTCAACAAGTGAAGTCACCAATCTTACTATTTGCCAAATACCCAAGATAAACTTGAAATGATCTATTTTGTCCTTTAAAAATCTCTTCTGCTTCTGATTTGCTTATGGATTTTCCCCCAGAATATTATCATGGTATATAGTGTAAGAATGGGTCTAAATTTATTTTTCACCTAACTGCTTAACAGTTTTCTAGTGGATGTTTTTAAGTATGGAGTCCTTTCCTAAGTAATATCTGTCCTTGTGTTTACTGGATTGCTGTATTAAAAATAATTAAAAGTCTGAGAAAGTTGGAAGAGTGTCCTGGAGACCAGTATGGAACTTTTATGAAACTTGTATGGAAAGTTGATATAAAAAAGTTGTGTGAACTTTAAAGGAGAAAATGTACTTTGGATTATAGTAGAGAAATAGACCAGCAGCAGCAGTAAGGAATAAGGAATATGCCAGCCTGTTGTTCTTTTGGCCCTGTGAACCTGGGGAAGAGGAGGAGGAGCTCCATTGAAGAAGTTTGCAAAAGATGCGGTGTTCTCGGGGAAAAATCTGGTTCTGTTAAAATTAGAAGGAATGTATGAAACGTTCAATATTATTGAGATGATTTGTGGAGAGTAGAACAATGATTGTAAAGAATGTGTATATGTGTGTGTGTGTGTGTGAGTGTGTGTGCGCATGTGTGTATATAGAGAGTTAAGTGAGGTTGTGGTGGGAGAAGAACAGAGCTGATCTGAAAAAGGTTCAGGAGGACATGGAGCAAAGCAACTTCTATCCCCTGTGTTCTCATCAACTGTCCTAGAACAGTCACAGGACTTGATGGAAAAACCCAGAGAGAAAGAAAGACTGGATGAGTAAGATTTAGTTCTAGGATTCTCAGTCAACATAGTAGTTTTAGATATGTCCAGTTATGTTATGGTAGAACTGTGATTTTTATGTATCATATACATACAGACATACACACACACGCATATATAAACATATTATAATACAATGAGGCCCTTTACATAGACAATCTATGTAGTATATTTCTATTCATTGTTTGGTACTTTCAAAAGGAGGCAATGTAGAATAGTAGATTCGGTTGTCAGACTAAGTAATTCCTAAGTTTCCTTCCAGTTCACCCTCCACAGAAGTCCTACTCTGATGTCTCATTATAGTGTGAAAGTCAGTCCTGTATTCATACTAGTAGTCCTCAAACTTTGATAAATCCTATCAAATGAAAAAAACCTCTGAGATGGACTGGGTCTATATATATTGTCTGAGGCCCCAGGGTAATGAATGTTTTAAAGCTATAGAAACTCCTGAAAGTCATCTACTAAGTTGTAGAAAACCTATAATTTACTCCAGTAGAGGGAGCATCTACTTATGAAATACAGCTCTTTAAAGTTTTTTATCTTTAAAATATTTCATGAGCTCAGTCTTGAAATCAATTATATAATGGCTTTCCAGAACCAACCAATGATACTTGTTTCATTTTTAAGTATAAAAAGTCTCCAGAATTTGACCTGTAAATGTGGGAAATTTTAGTTACTTATCTGAGATTCCATACTGTCTGATTTCATGAACTGATGTTTATTCCTAAAAATTCTCCTTTCCTTTCCCAATTTTTCGTCATGCTACATGCAACTGGGCATTTATGGTCTTCTTTCTTCCTGGCCTGTAGTCCCTAAAAGAGGACTTGCTTCAAGAACAAAAATTGTCGTGCATGTACCAAGAACAATGTATTGCTCTAGAGGAGGAACTGGCCCGAATTCGAGAAGAAGATGATATGAGGCGAAGGATCTTCAAGGTAGGAAAAGCATCTGCCTTTTTCGATGCAGTAGGTTGTGTGGCTTCCTTTGTCCGAGGTGATATCCTTTGTTTTCCAGAAGTAACCTGGTGATTTCCTCTGCATAGGAACGTTCTAGCAAGATGGGGAAGCGTTTGCAAGAGATGATGCATCGATATGACACCTTGCAGAATCGTCGCCGGCTAGAAGTGGAAGGTTTTCAGAGAGACATCAAAACCCTGCGTGAGAAATTGAGAGAAGTCGAGCAAATGCTTTATAAGGTAATTGCTGCCTTTGGATCTGGGAAGGGGGCAAAGGCTGATTTGAAAACCCAGCGTGACCATGAGTACCCATGATCCCCTTTACTCAGGAGTCCAACTAGATTGAAAAGTTTAAACACAGGAGCATGCTAGAGTGAAATCATCTAATGGCTGTCATTTGTAATTAAGAGGAAATACGGAGTGGTGGATAGAGAGCCTACCAGAATGACCCAAGTTCAAATCCTTTTTCTGACACATACTGGCAAATTACTTAACCTGTCAGTGTACTAGGCAGCTCTTTAAGAGAAGTTTCTTTTAAGGTACCACCTTGCATTGGGTAGAAGGAGGTTACTTATCCAGGCGTTCCTTTACCAAGGAAATCATAGATCTAGTCCCTATCTCTATCCCATTTGTAGTTTGCATTATCTTTAATAAGTCCTCATCAAGAATAACTTTATAGGCATTCTACATGTCATTTCTTCTCACTCTGGGCATCATCCTCATTTTGTAAATCATTTTTATTACTTGACTGAAGAGATTTTTCCCAGAGACAACTTTACTTTTTACTTAAGCTTCCTCAAAAGCCTCCTGAAATTCAAAGCAAATGTAACTAGTAATCAATATTTATAGAATGCCTATTGTTTCTAGCACAGTATACTAGGCATTATGAGGAGTAGAGAAGATAGAGGAGGCAGAGCCCTGTCCTTTGAGCCTTTAGCAACAATGTTTTTCTTTTCATGATATTAGTTACCTAGTCTTCATTTAAAAGATCCGTTCCTGTTCTATTGGGAAAATAAGTCCATAGCCTCTCTGCTCAGGCTTCCTTTCTTCTTCAGCATAATCATATTTGTTAAGAGTTTAATTATAACGTCTTTCCCCTACTGAAGAGGTTAGTATGCCTTTGTCTTTGCTCCTGGACTTCTTTTGTCTGCCTCATGCTACAACTGTATTTTTTTTTTTCCATTTCCTTCATTCTGTAGGCATCACTCAGTATTCGGCCCGACCAAGATCTTGCCATTCTTAATGAGGTTCGTAAGAGCAACAAACGGAGTGTTAAGATCCAGGGACAACTGAAGGACCTCAAGGCCAAACTGTATAGTTTAGAGAAGGAACTTAGGGTATGTTAACATCTGTTTATAGATAGGGGCTCAAGGCTGGCAAAGGACTGTCCTAAAATCTGAGAACAAGGTTATCAGCTACCAAAGAAAGGGTTTCGACAGAAACAACCTGCTAGGTCATTGGTGGAAGCTCCTTTTCCCGCTCCGTGAAGGATCAAAGATCCCACTGCAAAGGCTGGTCGTAAATTGATGGACCTGCTGAGCTATACAGGTGTTCTCTTTGCATGCATCACCTTTTCCTAAGTCAGTCTGAAACCTGGAAAAGTGGCCTGAAGTTTTCCCGTGTTGTTTTCACAATTCATATTGAGAGCTTTGGGATAAAAGGGCTTAGGGAGTTAAGTGCCAACATGGCTGAGTGATTATGGAAGAAACTTGGCCTTTCCCGAGGAGTTGGGTACATCTACTAAGGTCGTATCTTCACCGGTTGGGAGAAGAGGCAGCAGCAAATCCCAAGGATTCAAAGATGGGTAGTTAGTTGCTGTTCATCTTTGTCTTGTCATTGCTATTGGGAAAAAGATCTCAGACTTTCACTGTCCTTTTGTAATGCTCATTCTTGTGACATGTCAACAGAGGGCATTATAATTTAGAGTCCTCAGGCAAATTTCAGAAGGGGCTTTGTAGTGATCTTTTTTTTTTTTTTTTTTTTTTTTACAAGAGTATATGCTGCACTATTTCATTATGCTATTAGGTCTCATCCTACCAATCATGTTACCCTGATTTGTATATTTAAAGTTAGAATTTTTAAAAATTAAAAATAAAATTTAAGTATTGTGAGTTTGTAGAATTTCTTACTAAGACTACCTTACGCTTTTGTCACTGGCTCACTTATTTATTCCAGTTTACTTGTTTGTTCTATTGTCTGTTTTACAAGTGTAAACAATCCTTAAATGGCTCCTCTGAAGTATCCCACATAGACAAACTGCTTCCATTTTTTCCTGGATACACTCTTTGTGGTAAATTGTTATTACTTTAGTACTTAATTGATACTACTTTAGTACTATTCAGTTTATTCAGGATATAAAAAAGGATTTTCTACTTTTCCATATGTTTTGGGAAAAGATGAGATTGAGCTGTGAGTAACAAATGTGATTTTTTTGAGTAAACCAGAAATGCTAGAATCAGTTTTCCATTGATTAATTGGGAATGGGAACAGCCTTATTAGAAACAGAAGGGGCAGGTAGGTGGCGCAGTGGATAGAGCACTGGTCCTGGAGTCAGGAGGACCTGAGTTCAAATCTGGCCTCAGACACATAACACTTAGTAGCTGTGTGACCCTGGGCAAGTCACTTAGCCCCATTGCCTAGCCAAAAAAAAAAAAGAAGAAGAAGAAGAAACAGAAGAACAACCCTAGGGATTACTAAAGAAGTTAATGGATATTGAGTGTTATCATAGGAGATATGATCATGCCACAGAGGAAGAAGCCTCAAAATTTGTCAGGGTTTTGGCTAGGCTGGGATGTACTCTACTGGCATAGGCTGGAGTGGTAGTTTATATTTATGTATGTTTTTTTAATCATAGTCCTAACCTTTAAGAGTTGTTCATATGTGGGCTGCTGATTGTCTTTATCTGAACAGCAAATAGATTCATAACAATGAAAAATAAATATTAGACTTAAAACAGGCCTTAACCTGCTTAATCTTCCTGTTGTTGCTTACCTCTTCTGCTTCTCTAAACAAAATTTTTTTGTATTATTAACAATCATCCTCAAACACAAACCTTTCAGCGCACATGTGCGCACACAAACACACACACAAGCATTGCATATAAAATTGTAATACATACTGTTTTGTGAAAAAAAAAATTAGCCGAGTAGTAACAAAATTGCTCTCTTTTTCTCGCCCTGTGAACTTATTTTTCTTTTTGTGTATTTTAAGAAATGTTTCCTTGATGCTCTTTTAATTTCTTACATCTCTCTTGCTACCCGCTAACTCCCTCTTCCTTGTAACAAATAGATATAGTCAAGAAAAACAATTTAACTTTATACTCATTGCATGTATCTCAAAATCTGTTTATTTTGCTGCATTTCTAGTCCATAACCTCTCTGCCAAGAGGTGGAAGGCATGCTTCATTATCAGTCCTTTGAAGTCACAATTAATTGATCACTGCATTAATTAAGAGTTAGGAAGTCTTTCAGAGTTGTTTTTCTTTACTCTGTTATGCAAATTATTCTCTTGATACGTGTCATTTCACTGTACATTAGTTCATACAAGGCTTCCTGAGTCTGAATCTTTCATCTTCATCAATGTTTACAGCTTAATAATATTCCATTACATTTGTATGCTGTATTTGTTCAGTCATTCTCTATTTGATGGGTACCCCCTTAGTTTCTGGTTCTTCACTATAGCGAAATCTGAACTACAGTTCTTTGCTACAGCAAAAACTTTGCTGCAGCTTAATCGAAACTCCTCATTACCAGTAATCTCTTAATTGCCAAATCATCTTAATTGCCTATGATTTTTACTATTTTTAGCCAAAAAGGGTGTTGCATTTTATCAAAAACCTTTTCAGTGTCTACTGATAAAATCATGTGATCTTTATTGTTATTATTTTTTACCATGATCAACATACTTGTTTAAACCAACCTGTATTCCTGGTATAAATCTAACATCATCATAGTGAATGGTTGTTTTGTTTTGTTTTAACATGCTGTTATAGCTTCTGTGCTGACAATTTTTATTGAATACATTTGTGTCCATATTCAGTAGATCATGTTGGTTTCTAGTTTTCTTTTTCTGCTTTATCTTTCCCTGTTGTAGGTATCATAGGAATATAGCAGTAGCTTTGGTGTTTAGTTGGGATTTTTAAAAATGTGCTTTTTTAGTGTTTTTTAATTACATTTCTAATTCATTGAACTATTCATTCTTACTTTTGTTGATAGTGTTTTGCAATATGAATTTCCCCCTAAGGATTGCTTTGGCTGCATCCCAAAATTTTGGTATGTTGTCTAATGATTATAATTTCTAAAATGAAATTGTCTGTTTCAAAATTTTATTCTTTGATCTACAATTTCATTGGGATTAAATTATCTAGTAATTAGCTTTTATCTTCTAAAGGCTCTTTGTGGAATATAATTCCTATTGCATCGTAGTCAATAAAGAATGTGTTTATTATTTCTGTTTTTTCTGCATTTGTTTGTGAGATATTTATGCCCTAATAGAAGGCCACTTTTTATAAAGGTGCCATGCATAGATTAAAAAATATAGTTAGTCCTTTCTATTCCCATTTGGCAATTACTAGAGATCTATCATATCTAACATTTCTAAAATTCTATTCAGGACCTTAACTTTTTTGTTTAAGTCTTAAAGAGGTACATTGAGTTCCACTGTTTTTATGGTTTTCCTGGCTATTTCAGCCAGCATGTTACTGAATGGTAGCATCTAAATATTTAAAGTTCAGTCAATTGTGGGAATCTTCATCTGTATCACACCCACTAACTGTAAGCATCCCCCAAAGGAAACGAGAAAAAATGGTCAGACACTTAGGAGAACCAAGAGATAGCAATGTCATTAAAGCCCAGAGAGGTAGAAGTATCCAGGAAAAAGTATTCAGTAGTGTCATGCTGCAGAGAAGTAATGGAGGTTGAGGATTGAGAAAAGGCCATTAGACTTGGCAATGAAGAGATTGATGGTGACTTTGGAGATATGAGTTTCAATTGAATAGTAAGGTATATAAAATAGGTATATAAATCAAACATTTGCTGATAATGAATCTTAAAAAAATTTATTTTTAAACAATTCTTTGGTATGCATATAATTTTGCCATTTATTAAAGAGGATAGTCTCAAATCCGAGCCAAGGTATTTCTGGCAGTGTTTGTTGGCGTTGCATAGCGTGATGGCATGTGGAGTGCAAAGTGTACATATTATGTGTTCAGAACCAAGGCTGCAGTGAAATTGCACAATGCAAGGTGGGCAAGCGCTGCCAGAAACACCTTGGATTCATTATGTGTTTGATTTTTAATTAATTTTCGGTTGTTGCATGTTTAGGAACGTTTTACTATTGCCAAATTTTTTGCGACCCCCATGTTCAATTATGCGTCCTCATATGGGGTGCAACCCACAGTTTAAGAAGCTCTGTATTAGACTATGGCAAGATTTTCTTTCATCTATCACAAACTCTAGGAGAAAGTTATTACTTCTCCCCAATGTTTCCATTATTGAATTTAGTCATTATTGAATTTAATCCCTAGTCACCAATTCCTTCATGAAAAGTGAGGATCCTATTCAGAGTAGAATTTACAGCAAATGTGAATGGTATTAATTCACCCATAAAGTGGAGGAAGGTAGCAGAATACATTCAAAAGCAGAATATAACATTTGTTTACAGGAAACACATGTGAAGCTTAAAGATTCACACAGAGGCTGGAGCAAAACCCGTTATCCTTCAGGCTAACTCAAAAAAGTAAGGATGGCAATCATGATCTCAGACAAGGCAACAGTAAAAATAGATATGGTTCAAAGAGATAAATAGGGAAACTATATTATGCTGAGAGGCAACAAAAGACAGTGAAATAACATAAATAATTTATAAGTATTTAATTGTATATTAAGTGCTTTAGAAAAAGTTAAATATGATAAATCTCTGCTAATTACTGAATGGGAATAGAAAGGAGGATATAAATTTTTAGCTGTAAATGGCACTTTTATAAAAATCAACCATATTCTTGGATATAAAAACCTCATAAGCAAATGCAGAAAAGCAGAACTATCAAACACATCTTTTACTGGCCACAAAAAAAATAACAACTGTCATCAATAAAAGAACTTTGAAGAAAGGATTCAAATTTAAATGCAGATTAATTTAATTCTAAAAGATTGGCAAGTCAAAAAAGATAGAAACAATAAATAATTTTATAAAATAAAATGAAAACAATGAAACAGCATGCTAAAATTTGTGGGATCTAACCGAAGAAGTCCTGAGAAGAAAATGTATGACTCCAAATCCTTTCATCAACAAAAGTGAGAAAGAACAGATGAATGAATTAGGCACACAGCTTAAAAAAAAAAAGGCAACAAATCAGAGAACCCAAGGTAAAACCAAAATAGAAATTCTAAACATGAAGCAAGACATAAGCAAACTGAAAATTTAACAAAAGATTAACCAAATTGAAAAAAGAAATTAAGAAATGAAATTAGGGTATATTTTTTAATAAAATGGATAAACCATTAGCTAGTCTGATTTTGAAAGGGAAAAGAAAACCAAATTGCCAATACCAAAAATGAAAAAGGAGAATTCACAATGTAAGAAATTATTAGAAATAATTTTTGCCAGTTACATGCCAACAAAATCAATAAATTAAATGGATGAATATTCAAGAAAATGTAAAATACCAAGATTAACAGAATAAGAACTAGAGAATTTCAATAATCCAGCCTCAGAAAAAAAGAAATTGAATAAACTGTAAAGGAAATCCTAAGGGGTAAAAAACCTAAGACCAGATGAACTTACAAATGAATTTTATAAAACATTTAAAAGACAATGTGTATGCACACACACACTACACACATATGTATATATTTCTACATGCATAAATATAATAAATATGTATATTTACATATATACATAAACGTATACATAGTGGATGAGAAAGGGTGAAGAGAAAGGTTTTATATATGTATATATATTAGAATATTTATACATATGTAAAACCATCCTCTTTATCCTTTCTCCATGTGTATGTGTGCATATATTTTTTTAGCTAGAGGACTTTCTAATAAGATTAGGAGTAACAGAAGGATGTCCATTATTGCCATTATTATTTTATATGGTACTAAAAATGGTAGCTATACAATAAGACGAGAAAAATTGAGGAAATAAGCTTATGCAAAGAGTAAACAAAACTATCAATTTTTGCAGATGATACCATAGTCTACTTAGAGAACCTGAGGTATTCAAATAAAAATTAATTGAAACAATAACTTCAGTAACATAATAGGCTGCAAAAAACTGACATAAACATCTTTTCTGTACCAACAAAACTTGGGATGAAGAGAGAGAAAGAAAAATTCCATTTAAAATGTAATGAGGGTCTGGCTTATATAAAGATCTCATTACCTTGCTCTGCTACTGTAACCTCTCTATGTGGAGAACACTAGGAAGATAGTTTCTGGGAGAATTGTTAAGATGTGTAAATGAAGCGCCTCAGAGAGATTATAGATTATGTAGACATTCAATAACCATTCCAGCCAGGCTAACCACATGGTGAAGGAGAGCTCTGTGGCTCCCAAAGTGTTTAAAAAGACCTGTCAGATTAAGCTACTTCCTTACTCCTATGCTATAAATTCTAAGACACATGGTGGTTAAATTTAACAGTTTCTTTGGAAAATACAAATGTTACAATTGACCAGGAGAAACGCCTTCAAATATGGAGGAAAGGAAATACGAATAATGTAAAAGTATTCTGTACCCACCAGAAACCACAGAAAGGCATGGAATAAGTGTTCTCAAGAGTAAAGGAACTTATGATGCAAACCAGGGGGACATAACCCTGCAAACATGAGTCATTAATGAGAAATGGTGGATATTCAGTTAAAAAAAAAAAAAGAAGTATCTGAAACATTCCTGCAAAGAAAACCGGATCTGAATAAGCTATTTGCTTTTTAAACACCCCAAACAATAGAAATACAAGAAAGATAAACAAATAAAGCAACTGAGGACAACAATAGAAAAAGAAAACAAAGGCACTATTAAGAGATTTTTTTTTCCCAAAAAAAGTACACAAGAAGACGAGGGTGAAAGTGGAAGTCAAATAGAAGGGACTGTGAGAAACAGACCTCGAATATCTTGGAATAAACCTACAACCACCTGCCTACAGATGAATAAAAGGGGATGGGGGAAGAAGAAAATAAGTGATTTACTCTAACCGAGTCCAAAGTTGACCATAAAGGGAAAATGTCACCTGTAGTCTCTCAGAAAGAAGAGGTCCTGAGGGGGAATGAGTGAGGGGGTAAAGAAAGGGACTGAAATGAGAAAAGAAGAGGCAGAGCCAAGAAGGTGGAGCAGAGAAGCACAGAGCTACCCTCCAAACAACTCTAAAACAGTGCCTCAAAATGAATTCTGGAGCAACAGAACCAACAAAAGTTTAGGTGAAACAATTTTCCAACACAAGACAAGTTAGGAGGTGGTCAGGAAACTGACTCCCTGTCTTACAGGGAGTTGGTGGGCCCCAGGCAGCATAGGCTTCATGTTGGGGGCAGCTGCATTGGCAGCAGCAGCCACTTTGGGAGCACTCATCCCTTGGACAGATAGTGGGGGCTGGACATCTGATCAGAAAGAGATTGCAGAGGAGCCTTTACCGGCACTGGGTTTAGGTCTCCCTGTTGCATTGCCCATATGTAGTTCCAGGTCACGGTTCCAGGGCCTAAAGGACTGATAGTACTTGTGGCCATGGGAGAGCAGAGGGCCAGGTTGCAGTTTCAGGGCGGAGAAGAGTGCTTATGGTTGCTCATGAGGGAGTAGGAATCCTGGTCTCAATTCCAAGAGAGGTGAGCACGAGCAGTTGCAGCTGCAGGAAAGCAGGGGACTTGGTCACAGTCTAGGGCCAGGAGGAGTGCCAACTGGTGGCTACAGGGGAGCAAGGTACTTCCTGGGTAAAGACCAGACCACAGGCCAGGAGAACAGTGACCACACCTTTCCTTAGAGCATACAATCTTGGAGACACCCAAAACCAAAAGATCCCCACCCACCCCAGAGCTAGCTCTGAAAATAGCAGCAAGAAAGGCCTGAAGCTTGGTACAGTGTCCTCTCCACCCCGGGAGCAGAGCCCAAATTACCATAAAGTTAAAAGTCAAGAAATAGGCTGGAAAAATGAACAAACAACAAAAAAAGAACCTGGCCATAGAAAGTTACTATGGTAACAGGGAAGATCAAACCCAAACTCACATCAGAGTCAAAGCAGCTACATGCAGAACCTCAAAGAAGTACGTGAATTGGTCTCAGGCCCAAAAAAAGAATTTTAGAAGTCAAATAAGAGAGGTACAGGAAAAATTGGGAAAATAAATCAGAGTGATGCAAGAAAATTATGAAAAGAGAATCAATAGCTTGGTAAGACACACACACACACACACACACACACAAGTACTGAAGAAAATGCCTTTAAAACATAATTGGCCAAAGGAAAAACAGGTACAAAAATTCACTGAAGAAAAGAACTCCTTAACAAGTAGAATTGACCAAATGGAAAAAGAGATACAAAAGCTCACTAAAGAAAATAATTCCTTAAAAATTAGAATTGGTCAAGTGGAAGCTAATGATTTCATGAGATATCAAGAAACAATCAAAATCAAAAGAATGGAAAAAAAACATAAAAGAAAATGTGAAATATCTAACTGGAAAAAAACTGACCTGGAAAATAGATTGAGGAAAGAAAATTAAGAATTATTGAACTACCTGAAAGCCTTGATCAGAAAAAGAGCCTAGACATCATATTTCAATAAATTATCAAGAAAAACTGCCCTGATATCCTTGAACCAGAGGGTAAAATAGAAATTGAAAGAATCCACCAATCATCTCCTGAAAAAGATCCCAAAATGAAAACTCCCAGGAATATTATATAGCCAAATTCCAGAGCTCCCAGGTCAAGGAGGAAAACTTGCAAGCAGCCAGAAAGAAACAATTCAAATATCAGATCCATAGTCAGTATAACACAAGATTTAGCAGCTTCTACATTAAAAGATCAGAAGGCTTGGAATATGATATTCCAGAAGGCAAAGGAGCTAGGCTTACAACTGGGAATCACCCAGCAAAACTGAATATAACCCATTGAGGGGAAAATGGACATTTAGTAAAATAAAAGACTTTCAAGCATTCCTGATGAAAAAAAAACCAGCTGAATAGAAAATTTGACTTTCAAATATGAGACTTGAGAAGCATAAAAACATAGACATAAAAGAGAAATTATAAGGGATTCAATAAGGTTAAACTTTACATTCCTACATGAGAAGATGGTACTTGTAACTCCTAAGAATTTTATCATTAGGGCAGTTATAGCCAGTGTACGTAGACAGAAGGCATCGATGTGAGTTGACTATGATATCTGAAAAAATAAAAGTAAGAGGTGAGAAAGTGGGATCCACTGGAAGAAGAGGGGAAGGGAAAGGTGGAATGGGGTGACATCTCACAGAAAGAGGCATGAAAGCTTTTACAGTGGAGGGAAAGATTGCAGAGGCAGGGGTGGAGTGTTGCAGACATCACTTGAACCTTTCATCAGAATTAGTTCAAAGAGAGAATAACAAACACACTCATTTGGGTATAGAAATCTATTTTACCATATTGGGAAGTAGGAGGGGAAGGGGAAAAGGGGAGAGGGCTGATAGAAGAGAAGGTAGATTGGAGGAGGTGGTGGTTAGTAGCAAAACACTTGGGAAGGGAGAAGGGAGAGAGAAGGATAAACAGGAAAAGTAAGATGGAGAAAAATACATAATCATAACTGTGGAAAAAATTTTACAGCCAGTGTCTCTGATAAAGACCTCGTTTCTCAACCATATAGAGAAGTGAGTCAAATTTCTAAGGATACAAGTCATTCCCCAAATGATAAATGGTCAAAGGATATGAACGTGCAATTTTCAGATGAAGAAATCAAAGCTATCTTAAAAAAAAAAAATGCTCTAAATCACTATTGATTAGAAAGATACAAATTAAAACAACTCTGAGTTACTACCTCACACCTATCAGACTGGCTTATGTGACAGAAAAGGAAAATGATAAATATTAAAGGGGATGTGAGAAAATTGGGACTTTTGGTGGTGGTGTGAACTGTTTCCACTATTCTGGAGATTAATTTGGAACTGTGCCCAATGGGTTATAAAATTGTGCATAGTTTTTGACCTAGCAATACCACTAGTGGTCTATATCCCATAAAAAAGGAAAAGGACCTATATGTACAAAAATATTGGTAGCATCTCTTTTTGTGATGGCAAAGAATTGGAAATTGGAGGGATGCCCATCAATTGGGGAATGGCTGAACAAGTTATGGTATATGATTGTAATGGAATATTATTATGCTATAAGAAATGACAAGCAGAGTGATTTCAGAAAAACCTGGGAAGACTTGTATGATCTGATGCAGCATGAAGTGAGCAGAACCAGGAGAACATTGTACACAGTAATAACAATATTGTATGATGATTAATTGTGAATGAATTCTGAAGGACCTATGAAAAATGCTATCTACCTCCAGAGAAAGAACTGATGGGAATCTGAATGCAGATTGAAGTGAACTTTTTTTTTTTACTTTATTTTTCCTGTTTTTTTTTTCTTTTTAGTCTATTTTTTCACAACATGGATAGTATTAAAATATGTTTTGCATGACTCCACATGTATAACCTATATCAAATTGCTTGCCTTCTCGATGAGGAGGAAGGAGAAGAAGGAAGAGAGAATTTGGAACTCAAAATTTTTAAAAAATGAAGGTTAAAATTGTTTTTATATGTAATTGGGAAAAAAATATAGTATTTTTTAAGTGTACTGAAATCATCCTCCAGACTTGACCGGCTCAGAAGACTAAAGACTCAGTCTGTTGACATCTCTTCTTGGGCAGGCAAGAACTAAAGAACCATGAGAAGCTCCAGGTACTCTGTGATGTTTGTCAGACCATTATGTGAAACCTGGACAAGGGATATGATGTGAAAGCCAACCTAGCTGAAGCAGCAAGGCATCCTGAGGGAGAAGAAGGAAGTAGCACATGTCAGGTGAGTCAATCCATCAGTACCACCTTGACCACCATCCCCAGTTACTCTTCAAATGCCGACAACAGGTAGGTACCTCCTCAGCCGAAAGGACCAGAAAATTCTCGATAGCAAGGATTTATTAAGCACTATGTGCCAAATACTGTGCTAAGTTCTGAGGAAGCAAACACAAGCAAAAAGAAAAACAATCATTGCCCCTCACAGCTTAATTCTAACGGGGGAAGATGGCACATAAAAAGAGATCTGAGAAATTGAGGGCTGACAAGGAGGTGGTACCTTCATGGGGGCATGATGACTAAATCTGGACAATGGGGAATGGCTGGTCTGGGACCTTCCAGAAATATACAATATGAAATAATATATTTCCATTTCAAACTGTTTACTTTTTTTAAAAAACCTATGTAATAAATACTACACGTTGTTTTCAAAGCTACCCAGCTTTTCTGTGCTTCCTTCTAAGTTTTGTTGTCTGCTGTGCACTTTCAATTATTTTTCTCCCTCCCTCCCCACTCTGCTCTGGAGAAGGCTACAATTAAACCCAAATATACACACATATACATATATATATACACATATGTATATATAAGACATACATATATGTAAGACAATACTATACATACAGTTCTTTGTCTGGTGGTAGATATTATCTGCTTTCGTAAGTCAAAGTCTTTCCATGTTTCTCTAAAATCAGCTTATCATTTCTTGTATCACAGCAGCATTCCATCACGATCATATACCACAACTTGTTTAGCCGTTCCCCAGTTGAGGGGCATCAATCATTTTAGCCAATCTGATAGATGTAAGATGATAGCTCAAAGTTGTTTTAATTTGCATTTCTCTAATCAATAATGATTTAAAGTATTTTTTTCATATGACTATATATATTTTTGGTTTCTTCATCAAAAAACTATGTGTTCATATCCTTTGACCACTTATCAATTGGGGAATAACTCATATTCTTATAAATTTGACAAAATTCTTTATATATTTGAGAAATGAGACCCTTATCTGAGAGACTGTCTATGAAAATTCCCCCCCCCCACAGGTTTCTACTTTCCTTCTCATCTTGGCTACATTGATTTTATTTATACAAGAACTTTTTAATTTAATATAATTGAAATTATCCATTTTACACCTCACACTGATCTCTATGTCTTCTCTCTTACTTCACACCCCAAATCCCCTCTTCATTATCCCTTATTCTCTCCTTATTAGTCTCTGATAAAGGGACAGTTCTTCTTGCCAAAGCCAACACTGTCCACTTGTACTTTTGACTCTAATCCCCTTTCCCTAGCTCCCCAGAGATCTTTCCCTCTTGATGATTCTTTCTCTTTCATTTCCAGTTTCTCTTTATCTATTGCCTTCATTCTTGCTGCCTTCAGAAATGCCGAGGTGTCTTCCATCCTTCAGAAACTTTCACTTAACCCTGCTATCCTCTCAAACTATCACTCTACATCTCTTCTCTATTTCATAGCCAAACTCCTAGAAAGGGTAATTCTCATACTAATTATTTCCATTTTCTTACTTTCCACCCTCTTCTAAATCTCTTGCAATCTTGACTTCCAACTCTTCTACCTGATTTTGAAACTATTCTCTCCAAGATAACCAGTGATCTCAATCTTCAGTCCTCATTCTACTTGAACACTATGCAGCTTTTAACACTATAAATAATCCTATCTTTCCAAACACTAGAACTAACATGAAACTGTTCTCTTTGATACCTCCTTCTACCCATTTGACTGTTCCTTCTCAGTTTTTTTTTTTTTTTTGCTAGATCATCATCCTTTTCCAAGCCTCTAAAGCATGGGCATTCCCTCCAGTCCTTTGTCCTGGGTTCTCTCATCTCATCAGCTTCCTAGAATTCAATCACCTTTATGCGGGATGTCTCCTAAACACACACACACACACACACACACACACACACACACACACACACACACACACACACCACTCTCTAATCTTTTTTAAACTTCTATCTATAGCCCTAATCTCTTTCTACTGAATTCTATTTCTACATTGCCAACTGCCTACTGCATTTTCCATTTGAATATTTCATAAAGCTCTTATCACTTAGCAGAACCAAGCAGAACCTATCCTCTCCCCACAACTAAACATATATACCTTCACCCAACTTTGATGTTTCTGTTGGGTGCACCATCATTCATAGTCCCCCAGTCCACAAGCCTCTTCAATGCTTCTCTCTCCTTTACTTCATTTATTCATTTTATTCATTACTTATCAGTTGCAAAGTTATGTCTGTTCTGTCTCTAGGACAGCTCTTGAATCTATCCTCAATTGTTTACTTAAACATTTTCTAGGTCATCACCTCTCACTAGGACTATTGCAGTAGCCTCCTAGTTTTTCACTGTTTTCTGTCTCCCTTCTCCAATCCATTCTCCACACAGTTCCCAAATAGATATTCCTAAAGCATTGGTCTGACCATGTCACTCCTCTGATTAAGAGGCTTCAGTGGCTTCTTCAGTCCCCTCCTGGTTCTGCTTCTGACTTTCTAGACTTTTTTTAACCATGCCTCAGTTTCTGTCTCACCCTAGAGGGGAATTTACCCTCAGTGCTTGAAGCCTCTTCATCCTGGAACATTCCTCTGCCATGCTAACCTCTTTCTACCATTGGTGAGTTCCTCCTTCAGGGGTCTGCCTTTTGAGGAAGGGCCTGTGCTTGCCAATCTTCATTGCCCTCCTGGGTCGCTTCTGACTTTTTTAGATGTTGACACTAGTCCCCCAAGTGTCCTTCCCCTCCATCTGATTTTTAGTTCTGTTTTGTATTTTGTCCCCTCTCCTGCCCCTCAGTTGAATGAAGCAATCCGAGATTGCCTTTCTTTAGCTTATATTTGTATCCCCAGCACTTAGCACAGAGGGCACATAGTAAGCACTTAATAAATGTTTGTGGTCTGACCTTGATTCCCTAGGACAATACATAATCTCCAACCTGGCATTTAAAATACATGATAAAGTCAGGCTGATAAATTTGTATTTTCTCCTAGAGATTATAGGGAGTCACTGAAGATTTTTGAAGAGAGGAGTGACATGACCAGATTTGGCAGAATGTGAAGGGAATGGAAAAGAGACAGAGAGCAGAATCCAGATTATCATCCATGTCCCTCTTCTTTTATGTGTGTATAACTCAGGATTCTGTTCTGGATCCTCTTGTCTCTGTTCATTCTCTCTTTGTCTCTCTCTCTCTCTCTCTCTCTCACTCACTCACTCTCTCTCTCTCTCTCTTTCTTTCTCTCCCTCTCTCTCTGTTCTCCACCCTTTTGTCTGCCTGTCTGTCAATCTCTCTCATCAGCTCCCATAGCTTCAATGATTATTTCTATGTAGAAGATTCACAAATCCCTCTCTACTGAATTCTAGTTAGTCTGCTCCACCTAACTGCACTAGAGGCATCTCTTGCTCAAAATGTCCAAAACAAAATTCATTATCTGTTCCCTTAAATCCATTCCTCCACCTAATTCCTATCTTTCTGTCAAGGGCACCACCATTCTTCCAACTACCCAGATTCACAACTTAGGCACCATTTTCAACTCTTCACTTGTATCTCTTCCTCTTGCCCCCGCCATATCTTGTTAGTTACCAAAACTTATGAATTGCACCTCTCCTACATCTCCTACACCCACACCCTTCTTCCCACTCTAAATCCAACCATCCTCATTCAAGCCCTCATCAACTCTTTTCTGGATTATTGCAATAGTCTCCTAATTGATTTCCCTGTATCTAGCCTTGCCCCTGTCTAAGCCATCCTTTATATGATTGCCAAATGGATATTCCCTTAGGATATGTCCTTAGCATAGATCTGACCATATCACTCCACTGCACAAAGTTTCAGTGGCTCCCTGTTGCGTCTTGGATAAAATGCAACCTTTTTGTTTGGCATTTAAAGTTCTTAATAGTCTAGCTCCAGTCTCTTTCCAGGCTGATTACATTTTACTCCCCTTCAAACACTCTAACTAGCCACCTTGCTACTGCCCATTCATGACATTCCATTCCATCTCTGGTTTTTGTGCCTGTGCACACATGCTTTTCCTCTTCACCTCCGCTTCTTTGAACCCCTAACTCCCTTCAAGGTTCTTGAAAGCCACTTCCTGCCAGAAACTTGTCCTTATTCCCTTGGTTGTTAGTGGTCCTCCCTCCACACAATTTACTTTGTGTATATTTGATCTTTACTTTTCCCTGGACACATTTGCCATCAGTGGAATAGCTCCTTGAGGGCAGTGACTGTTTTGGTTGGCTTGGGTTTTGGGATCCCCTGTGCCTAGGCCAGAGCATGATACATAGTAAATTTTTAGTAAGTGCTCATCTAATTGAATTGAGACAGAAGGACCAATTAGGAGACTATTGTCCAGGGAGCAGGAGACTTGAGGAAGGCTTGAACAAAGCTAGTGGCCTTAAGTGAGTGAAGAGAGAAGGACTGATGTTTTAGTGGTAGAATCAACAATGCTTGACCACTGAATAGATGGGAAGAAAGTATGGGGTGACAGAAAAAAAAAAAGAACTCTGAGGTTTTGAACCTAGTTGTCTGGAAGAATGGCATGCCTTCAATGGAAATAGGGAAGTTTGGTTGAGGGATGAGTCTGGGGAGGAAATGTAATGAGTTCTATTTTGGAACTGTTGATTTTCAGATGCTCACCTGAAATCCAAGTGGAGAGAGATATCAATTTTTTTTTCAGCCAAAGACAAGGTTTATGAAGGATATGCCATATTAGCCAGACCCTTAAGGAATCTGAGAGTCTATGAGGTATTGGCTAGATTGTAAAAATCTGAGCAGTGACTAGATTATAAGAATCAGAGCTGAGATATCAACTCTTAAGTGTGTGACTTAGCGTGTTATTAGTAAAGTGCTAAACATCCAGGTAAAAGGACAAAGGTATTAGCCTTAATCCCAGCAGTCAACCCACATCTCGATATAATTGATACCTAGAACAAAATAATATAAACTAATAATAGCCAGCATTTGTATTGTGCTTTAAGGCTTGTAAAGTGATGCATATATTCCTCATTTGATCCTTAAACAACAACCCTGTGAGGTAGATTGTTATTATCCTCCCCACCTGACCTCTTTTTTTTTTTTTAACAGCTGATGAAACTGAGGCTGAGAAATGTCACATAACTAGTGAGTGTCTGAGGTAGGATTTTAACTCAGGTCTTCCTGTCTTCTTATCCACCCTCCTCCCCACTTCTAGAAAGAGCCCATCAAAGCATGATCACAACACGGTATATCTATCACAGAAAATTAGCCATTCCTTGTTTGACCTTAAAGCTTGTAAACAAAATCCATTTCTTTATAGAGGGGTAGCATAATTGCTTTGTGTTCCTACTTCAACACGAGCTCATTTATAGATGAGGAAAGCAGCACTAGAAGCTCAGAGGCTGCTTTAATTGCATGAAGGACATAGTGTTTGAATCAATGTTGATGACAGTTTCAGCAAGGCCAGGGCTTGAGAGAGTTCAGAAATTCACTTTACCAGTTTCTTCCAAAAGACTTTTCCTCATTCCTCACCTCTGGTCTCTAAATGAAACACGTCATGAGAACTGAAGTGACAGAAACAACCAGAAACAACACTAAAAAATTTACTTTAGTCTTGGTCCCCTCTCTAAAATCACAGAATGTTGAAGTTGGAAGGAATCTTAGAGATCAATAAATCCAGCCACCTCGTTTTTTATTTTTTCTTTTCTTTTCTTTTCTTTTCTTTCTTTCTTTCTTTCTTTCTTTCTTTCTTTCTTTCTTTCTTTCTTTCTTTCTTTCTTTCTTTCTTTCTTTCTTTCTCTCTCTCTCTCTCTCTCTCTCTCTCTCT